>NW_015505641.1:1587830-1594258 GCF_001515645.1 Sinocyclocheilus grahami | reverse complement strand
CTACTGTCAATCAAACTATCGTGGGAGGGGCCTGTCTGTGTGACATCACAGGGACAGGCATCTGAGATCGGCTCGATTTGAGAAAGGGGAAAACATTTAACCAGATTTAAAAAAAAACTCTGGCTGGATTTTTATCATTATAGTGTGGTTGTGTACACACGCTGCCAACACACATTTCAGCTCAAACAACTTGTAAAAGTGCATGTAGCATCCTATGACCCCTTTAAGTGTTTCGTCTAATATTTAATTTCAGCTTTATTTCAGTGAAGAGAAATGAGGTTTAATAAGCTGCTCATTTTGCAAAGAAAGCAGAGGGACGATATGTATTTGAATAATTAATAGATCTTTATTTTATTTTAGGTGAAAGTTTGTTAAAAATAATTTTGAATATTTTTACTATAGCCTTAAGTTTTCCTTAATTTTTCACAATTTTCTTGGAAAAGTTTTAGCTAACAAAAACAACACTGGCCTGAATAATATTTAAAGCAGCACTTTCTATTAAAATAAACTGGGAGTAGCTCAGACTACTGCTGAAGCCCTCGCTGCGGTGGCCTCAAACATTGTTCTCATACTTAGAGAGTTATTGTGGGCAGCTTTCTCATGAAATACACCCCTCTCTCTGAGATCCTCTGTTGGTGCATGTTTCATTTCCTGCGCATTAGATGTTCTTTATGTTGTTTGTATTAGACATGTAAGCCTTACAGAGAGGCCACAGTCTTCGATTTTAATTTGCGCAGTGATTTGATGTAGATTTTCATCTTATTAGATGTTTTCGTCAATGACGAGTGGTATTGCCTAGATGTAGTGTAGTATCCTGAATCTGGGCTTTAGTCACACATTACGTAAGACACAGCCTAATCTCATTTGCAATTCTTGGGAATAGTCTGCTGGCTGCTGCTGCTGCTGCTGTTGTTGTTGTTGTTTCGTAGTCAAAGTGTCGAATGAGTATTTAGCCTTTCTTGACCATCAGCTCAACTTAGATGTTGGTCTTAGTGATCCTTAATGAACTATTTTTGCAGTTATACAATAAATGTATCTTTATTCTGCAGAAAGTCAGTATTTCTTCAACAAAAGAAGCTCAAGTGCAGCTCCATTGTCAATAAAATGGATTTAGTCCAATGAAAATGTGAATATGTAAAGCATATGACTCTGTACATCAATAATGACGAATGGCTTTCTAAGCATCATGACAAAAATGTAAATACAGCAGCGCTCCATTTGATGTTATATGTAACACCTGTTGCTTCTCTCTAGCCAAGAAAAAGGTCTTTAGCCTGAATGAGGTTGAAGAGCTCTGGCCTAGAGTAATAAATCAACAACCTCCATATCCACTTCCTCTGGCCAGATATCAGAGGTGAGCTCAAGGTTACACGGCACGGGCTTAAAACCAGGTTAATATGATCAGAATAGCCGTGAAACAGTTTCCTTTTCACTATTTATTTCACTTTTAAATGAGATGACGACTAAGAAGAATAATTGTCACGTCAGGTTTTGGAGGATTGCCATCAGATCTCAGGAGTGTGACGGTCTTACGTTGGAAGCTGCTCATTTTAACAGTTCTATCAGATTATTAGACAGACTTCTGTCCGTATTAGACAAAACTTTTAACAACGACGGGCGAACAAGAGGGAGAATGTGAGCACTGTGCGTCAAATTAAAAGTCCCGCATCGAACGCATCGGCAAAACAGAAAAATTTATCGGCTGATGCCGATATTTGAAAAATGCCAAATATCGGCCGATATATCGGTCGACCACTAAGTGTCAGTAAAAATAGTACAATTATTTACTCTTACTACAGTAACGCTACAGTATTTTTCCAGTACAAACATTCTTAAATCAAGATACATTAACTTGCAATCCAAAATTATGTTAAATATTAAGTCTGGTTTTCTGAAAAATGTATCAAAATGAAGTGAGTTTATGCTTAAAAAAATCTGTCAATGGGGTAAGTAAATGTATGTTGATTTAAGAATGTTTAGATACTGGAAAAGAAGTTAGCAAATCCCGTATTTTAGAAGTAAATTGAATTATAATTGACTATTTTACCCAGTATTTGCATGTGCAATGTATTTATTATTATTTTCTTATTAGAAATCACATTGTTAATTTAGCTGAAAATGTTACTGGGATCAGTTGTTGATCAAATGACAGAGCTTCTGTTACAGTTCAGTCACTTATAAAGTTGCTGTCTGTATAGACAGAAGAGAGCAAGTTTACTGGGTTTTGAAACAGAGCTTGTTTTCTAATATTTGCTTTTATTGTTTAATTGTTTTTCATGATTATATTCTCCAGAGCCAGTCCATGTTTTCTGAATAAACAAAATACAAAGGCCCAGGCCCAGGTCTGAACGGTTTGGCCGTAACGCTTAGCGAATGGTTAACTTATATTTCACAGCCTGCTGTCAACATCATAAGTGCTACCAGTCTAAATCGGTCATTGTGTGTGCTAAATTGAGCTTACCTGTTTTTTGCTAGTTTTGTATGCATTGTTAAAAGTAGTTGGAAAATAGCTCCACATGAAAAGTGATCACACATTTTAGGAATAGTTTGGAGAAATGTAGCATTACATCACTTGCTCATCAATGGTTCCTCTGCAGTGAATGGGTGCCGTCAGAATGAGAGTCCAAAACATCACAGTAATCCACACCACTCCAGTATTGTGAAGTGAAAAACCATCATTAAGATGCTTTTGACTTCAAACCTTTATTTCTGCTCTGGCAACAGAACTTTTTCACTGGAGGAAGCATTATTAAATATTATGGATGCATATTTTGGCCTGAAGGGATGGTTTTAAAGTTGAAACACCTTAATGATGGATTTATTAATCTGTTAATTTATTCTAAAATACATTGATGCAATTCATACATATAGTGACTTGAAAATAATTCTCATAAAAAAATAACAGGTAATTTGACCTTAATGACAAGGCAAGGTTAGTTTAGGGTGTAAAATGTTGCAACTCCCCCCAAAACTTGATTGATCTCTGACTAAATAAATACTATTTTTAAAAATGTTTTAGCATAATTAAAAAAAAAAAAAAAAAGGATTAAAATGTGTGCACTCGCATGTATTCCAGGTGTAAATTTTAAATATTCATTCTTTTATTCATTTACTACCATTTTCAAGAAAGGGTTTTCAAAACCATATGAAACCAACATAAATACAAAGAGTATATATTTCTAAAAACTTAAATATAGAGATATTCTTGGGATTGAACAGATAATATGGTCAAAAACCAAATTAATGTGACACCTTCTTCTGACATTTCAGTGAAATACTGGGCAAACATGTATAATAAGCCTGCCAGTTTTATAATATGTGACTTCTTTTGCCTTTAAATTGGCTGATTTGATCTCTTGTCTATGTTGCCCTGACCCAGACACATTTTGAGGCCACAAACCATGTGTTAAAAATGCAGGAAGTTAAGCAAAGATCCAAGGAGTAGGTTTTCCGTTGGCTGATGAGAAACACTCCGGTTACAGGATCAACTTTCTTCTTTAACCCAGAACCGTTTCATCCACCACTTGGCCGAGTTTCCCGCTGGACAGTAGGGTCTGGCAACCTAAAGCCGGATCCAGATTTGGGAGAGTGGCTGTGCTTTAAAAGGGTTTTCACTTAAGCCACACACCATGTGTCACTCTGTCACACACAACTCTTGGTCATAGTACAAAAGCTTTGTCACCGACACATAATCCATGATTTTTATCACAGTAGTTTTGTGACGGTGTCTGGGGTTGAAGGGAGGTGGGCAGAGCAGTTGCGTAATTTCAGTTTCCTGTGTTTTCATTCCTGATCAGTGACTCACCTGTATCTCCCCATGGGGCAGAACAGCATGCCATGCATAAGAGTTTGTTCAGATTCCAGCTCACTCCTAACACTAGATAAACTTGACAGGCAAATGCTTGTTGTATGGCATGAGATTTCGATGTGTAGCATCATATTGCTAAAGCCCGTAACTAGGGCTGGGCGATATAGCTAAAAAATATATCAACGATATAATGTTTCATATCGTTCGGTATCGATAATTATAGACATTTTTTATAACCTTTTTTAAAACAAAAAGCAATAGAATTTTTTTTTATTTAACCACTGTATTTATAATTAACACAATTTATTGAGACAAACAACAAATATTTTTTGTTTTAACAATCAGACACAATAAAAATTAAACAAAAATATAATTTCTAATGTTTTATATGCAGATTAAATAGGTCTTTATTGTATAGGTCTAATTGTCGAGCAAAATATGAGTCTAACAAAGTTCGTAGTTCGGGAAGAAGGAGGCGGGAACCGGCGAACGTTCAAATACTTTAATCATAAAATAAACACAAAACAGCGCGACAGCCCCTCGTGGACGACTGTCGCGCACAAACAAAACCAAAACACAAAATAATCTCCAGGCCTGGCGCGGCCCTCGGCCCCCCCCCACTCGTCACATACCCCCATCGCCCCTCACAGGCCGGGGGGTACTCACGAGACTGCGCTCTACTCTCCCCCCCTCTCCCGTCCGGGGGAGCCGATCACGGTGGCCGCGGCGTACCTGGGGGTAAGGACAGACAGACGAGGCGAGAGAAAAGGAGACGGAAGGATGAGGAGAGACAGAGACGAGAGAGCGTAGAGAGGAAAAAAAAAAAAATAAAAATCTCTTGTTCCGGATCCCAGACTCACTGCCGCTCGGCCCTCCACCAGCCGGGTAAGCTCTTCCAGGTGGCGCCCCCCCCCACTCGTCACATACCCCCATCGCCCCTCACAGGCCGGGGGGTACTCACGAGACTGCGCTCTACTCTCCCCCCCTCTCCCGTCCGGGGGAGCCGATCACGGTGGCCGCGGCGTACCTGGGGGTAAGGACAGACAGACGAGGCGAGAGAAAAGGAGACGGAAGGATGAGGAGAGACAGAGACGAGAGAGGGGAGAGAGGAAAAAAAAAATTCTGGTTCCGGTTCCCAGACACACTGCCGCTCGGCCCTCCACCAGCCGGGTAAGCTCTTCCGCGATGCCAGGTGGCGGCACTGGACAGCCCTCGGTGGACGGCACGACACTCCTCCGCCGCCCAGTGGACAGCGATGGCTCCTCTGGGTTCAGGCAGTCGGCAGGAGTCCCCCGTTCTCTGCTCCTCCCCATCATGGCGGATGGCAGCAGGCTCCGGCCTCAGGTGAATGGCGGCGACTCCTCCGCTCCCTCACAGACGGCAGCCGTCCCTCCACAGCCCAGGCGGCCGGCAGCGAGTTCGTCCGCGCCCCCCTGGCAGCTCACTCCAGCCCACCGCCTCGAGCCTCCATGGGGCAGACTACTCCACCATGCTCGATGGCACCGTGGACTAACCACAGCGGCAAGGGATCTCTGGCAGCGTGCCCCTACTTCCTCCCGGGTTTCGGCACCAATGTAACAAAGATCATAGTTCGGGAAGAAGGAGGCGGGAACCGGCGAACGTTCAAATACTTTAATCATAACACAAAACAGCGCGACAGCCCCTCGTGGATGACTGTCGCGCACAAACAAAACCAAAACACAAAATAAACTCCAGGCCTGGTCCTCTCTCATCTTTCACTGTCGTCCTTTTTATCCTTCCGGAGCTCCTCCGTGAGACTCGAGACCGGTGAGTGGTGCAGGTGTCGCTCATTATCAATTACTCCACCGGCCTCGCTCCGTTCCCACGGCTCTCGGCCCCGCCCCCACTCGTCACAATGAGCAATGAGAAAAATAATGCAGTGCATTTAATTGTCAACGCAAGGAAGTAACTCTATAAAAACGTGCATTACGTCTAAATTAACTAAATTATAATTTCGTAAATTGCATAAACAATTATGAACAAAACAGCATCATGTATTTATGCATTGCTTAATCCAAAGAGCCGAAGCGACAGTCACACAGATTGCATTTAAAAACATATGAGACGCAGTGAAAAGGAATAAACCTCCACAAATTCGTGACGTGTTTTCTAAAAGTTTAAACTGTTTTAACTTTGCATGGCTTTCTATACATCTCTCCTGTGAGACGCGAGTGCAGCAGTCATGTTTGTCCATCTAAAAAATTCGCTGAATATGCGTTCTGTGTGAATGGCTTGGTTTCGGTTTTAACCCATTCAAGATCTTCTCCGCATTGAGCTTCTATATTTCTTTAATATTTTGAATGAATAATGCATGGCGTGTCTCGTGGGCTAGACTAACAAAACATTCAAATGCAACATCACTTACATTATCACCGCGTCTCGCGCGCCACTGATGATGCTCCCTGATGCACACCTAACATTCAAATGCAAATGTTTATTTTAAATTTGACATATTCATTCTTTATTCACAATCTCCTCATCACAGGTGTGTGCTGCCTGCGTCACTCACAGTACGTGCCTATATCGTGCGCTGTATCGAACAATTTTTCTATCGATATCGAAGAAGGTGTATCGTCGATAAATATCGATACCGTTTTAT
>NW_015505641.1:1548111-1587809 GCF_001515645.1 Sinocyclocheilus grahami | reverse complement strand
CAGAGAACACGCGATCATGCAGGTCACATGCACACTTCACAAGATCTCACAACTGGATTCGACTAAGTTTGCAAGCTTTGTGAAATTAAATTTTCATTAGCCATTCAAAGATTTGTTTAAATTATGTAAATGCGTATTTGCTGAATGCTGACGGCAAACGAGAAAGTATTATAATGTTTGCCTTTCTATTACTAATAATATAAAAGCAATCGTTATAATACTTTTTGTATACATTTTAATTCCTTTGTTTAACAGTTCTATCAGATTATTAGACAGACTTCTGTCCGTATTAGACAAAACTTTTAACAACGACGGGCGAACAAGAGGGAGAATGTGAGCACTGTGCGTCAAATTAAAAGTCCCGCATCGAACGCATCGGCAAAACAGAAAAATTTATCGGCTGATGCCGATATTTGAAAAATGCCAAATATCGGCCGATATATCGGTCGACCACTAAGTGTCAGTAAAAATAGTACAATTATTTACTCTTACTACAGTAACGCTACAGTATTTTTCCAGTACAAACATTCTTAAATCAAGATACATTAACTTGCAATCCAAAATTATGTTAAATATTAAGTCTGGTTTTCTGAAAAATGTATCAAAATGAAGTGAGTTTATGCTTAAAAAAATCTGTCAATGGGGTAAGTAAATGTATGTTGATTTAAGAATGTTTAGATACTGGAAAAGAAGTTAGCAAATCCCGTATTTTAGAAGTAAATTGAATTATAATTGACTATTTTACCCAGTATTTGCATGTGCAATGTATTTATTATTATTTTCTTATTAGAAATCACATTGTTAATTTAGCTGAAAATGTTACTGGGATCAGTTGTTGATCAAATGACAGAGCTTCTGTTACAGTTCAGTCACTTATAAAGTTGCTGTCTGTATAGACAGAAGAGAGCAAGTTTACTGGGTTTTGAAACAGAGCTTGTTTTCTAATATTTGCTTTTATTGTTTAATTGTTTTTCATGATTATATTCTCCAGAGCCAGTCCATGTTTTCTGAATAAACAAAATACAAAGGCCCAGGCCCAGGTCTGAACGGTTTGGCCGTAACGCTTAGCGAATGGTTAACTTATATTTCACAGCCTGCTGTCAACATCATAAGTGCTACCAGTCTAAATCGGTCATTGTGTGTGCTAAATTGAGCTTACCTGTTTTTTGCTAGTTTTGTATGCATTGTTAAAAGTAGTTGGAAAATAGCTCCACATGAAAAGTGATCACACATTTTAGGAATAGTTTGGAGAAATGTAGCATTACATCACTTGCTCATCAATGGTTCCTCTGCAGTGAATGGGTGCCGTCAGAATGAGAGTCCAAAACATCACAGTAATCCACACCACTCCAGTATTGTGAAGTGAAAAACCATCATTAAGATGCTTTTGACTTCAAACCTTTATTTCTGCTCTGGCAACAGAACTTTTTCACTGGAGGAAGCATTATTAAATATTATGGATGCATATTTTGGCCTGAAGGGATGGTTTTAAAGTTGAAACACCTTAATGATGGATTTATTAATCTGTTAATTTATTCTAAAATACATTGATGCAATTCATACATATAGTGACTTGAAAATAATTCTCATAAAAAAATAACAGGTAATTTGACCTTAATGACAAGGCAAGGTTAGTTTAGGGTGTAAAATGTTGCAACTCCCCCCAAAACTTGATTGATCTCTGACTAAATAAATACTATTTTTAAAAATGTTTTAGCATAATTAAAAAAAAAAAAAAAAAGGATTAAAATGTGTGCACTCGCATGTATTCCAGGTGTAAATTTTAAATATTCATTCTTTTATTCATTTACTACCATTTTCAAGAAAGGGTTTTCAAAACCATATGAAACCAACATAAATACAAAGAGTATATATTTCTAAAAACTTAAATATAGAGATATTCTTGGGATTGAACAGATAATATGGTCAAAAACCAAATTAATGTGACACCTTCTTCTGACATTTCAGTGAAATACTGGGCAAACATGTATAATAAGCCTGCCAGTTTTATAATATGTGACTTCTTTTGCCTTTAAATTGGCTGATTTGATCTCTTGTCTATGTTGCCCTGACCCAGACACATTTTGAGGCCACAAACCATGTGTTAAAAATGCAGGAAGTTAAGCAAAGATCCAAGGAGTAGGTTTTCCGTTGGCTGATGAGAAACACTCCGGTTACAGGATCAACTTTCTTCTTTAACCCAGAACCGTTTCATCCACCACTTGGCCGAGTTTCCCGCTGGACAGTAGGGTCTGGCAACCTAAAGCCGGATCCAGATTTGGGAGAGTGGCTGTGCTTTAAAAGGGTTTTCACTTAAGCCACACACCATGTGTCACTCTGTCACACACAACTCTTGGTCATAGTACAAAAGCTTTGTCACCGACACATAATCCATGATTTTTATCACAGTAGTTTTGTGACGGTGTCTGGGGTTGAAGGGAGGTGGGCAGAGCAGTTGCGTAATTTCAGTTTCCTGTGTTTTCATTCCTGATCAGTGACTCACCTGTATCTCCCCATGGGGCAGAACAGCACGCCATGCATAAGAGTTTGTTCAGATTCCAGCTCACTCCTAACACTAGATAAACTTGACAGGCAAATGCTTGTTGTATGGCATGAGATTTCGATGTGTAGCATCATATTGCTAAA
Organism: Sinocyclocheilus grahami; assembly: GCF_001515645.1. NCBI lineage: Eukaryota > Metazoa > Chordata > Actinopteri > Cypriniformes > Cyprinidae > Sinocyclocheilus > Sinocyclocheilus grahami. The sequence goes on along the minus strand of NW_015505641.1, from coordinate 1,585,163 downwards.
GCCCGTAACTAGGGCTGGGCGATATAGCTAAAAAATATATCAACGATATAATGTTTCATATCGTTCGGTATCGATAATTATAGACATTTTTTATAACCTTTTTTAAAACAAAAAGCAATAGAATTTTTTTTTATTTAACCACTGTATTTATAATTAACACAATTTATTGAGACAAACAACAAATATTTTTTGTTTTAACAATCAGACACAATAAAAATTAAACAAAAATATAATTTCTAATGTTTTATATGCAGATTAAATAGGTCTTTATTGTATAGGTCTAATTGTCGAGCAAAATATGAGTCTAACAAAGTTCGTAGTTCGGGAAGAAGGAGGCGGGAACCGGCGAACGTTCAAATACTTTAATCATAAAATAAACACAAAACAGCGCGACAGCCCCTCGTGGACGACTGTCGCGCACAAACAAAACCAAAACACAAAATAATCTCCAGGCCTGGTCCTCTCTCGTCTTTCACTGTCGTCACTCCTCCTTTTTATCCTTCCGGAGCTCCTCCGGGAGACTCGAGACCGGTGAGTGGTGCAGGTGTCGCTCATTATCAATTACTCCACCGGCCTCGCTCCGTTCCCACGGCTCTCGGCCCCGCCCCCACTCCGTTCCCACGGCTCTCGGCCCCGCCCCCACTCCGTTCCCACGGCTCTCGGCCCCGCCCCCACTCCGTTCCCACGGCTCTCGGCCCCGCCCCCACTCCGTTCCCACGGCTCTCGGCCCCCCCCCACTCGTCACATACCCCCATCGCCCCTCACAGGCCGGGGGGTACTCACGAGACTGCGCTCTACTCTCCCCCCCTCTCCCGTCCGGGGGAGCCGATCACGGTGGCCGCGGCGTACCTGGGGGTAAGGACAGACAGACGAGGCGAGAGAAAAGGAGACGGAAGGATGAGGAGAGACAGAGACGAGAGAGCGTAGAGAGGAAAAAAAAAAAAATAAAAATCTCTTGTTCCGGATCCCAGACTCACTGCCGCTCGGCCCTCCACCAGCCGGGTAAGCTCTTCCGCGATGCCAGGTGGCGGCACTGGACAGCCCTCGGTGGACGGCACGACACTCCTCCGCCGCCCAGTGGACAGCGATGGCTCCTCTGGGTTCAGGCAGTCGGCAGGAGTCCCCCGTTCTCTGCTCCTCCCCATCATGGCGGATGGCAGCAGGCTCCGGCCTCAGGTGAATGGCGGCGACTCCTCCGCTCCCTCACAGACGGCAGCCGTCCCTCCACAGCCCAGGCGGCCGGCAGCGAGTTCGTCCGCGCCCCCCTGGCAGCTCACTCCAGCCCACCGCCTCGAGCCTCCATGGGGCAGACTACTCCACCATGCTCGATGGCACCGTGGACTAACCACAGCGGCAAGGGATCTCTGGCAGCGTGCCCCTACTTCCTCCCGGGTTTCGGCACCAATGTAACAAAGATCATAGTTCGGGAAGAAGGAGGCGGGAACCGGCGAACGTTCAAATACTTTAATCATAACACAAAACAGCGCGACAGCCCCTCGTGGATGACTGTCGCGCACAAACAAAACCAAAACACAAAATAAACTCCAGGCCTGGTCCTCTCTCATCTTTCACTGTCGTCCTTTTTATCCTTCCGGAGCTCCTCCGGGAGACTCGAGACCGGTGAGTGGTGCAGGTGTCGCTCATTATCAATTGCTCCACCGGCCTCGCTCCGTTCCCACGGCTCTCGGCCCCGCCCCCACTCGTCACAATGAGCAATGAGAAAAATAATGCAGTGCATTTAATTGTCAACGCAAGGAAGTAACTCTATAAAAACGTGCATTACGTCTAAATTAACTAAATTATAATTTCGTAAATTGCATAAACAATTATGAACAAAACAGCATCATGTATTTATGCATTGCTTAATCCAAAGAGCCGAAGCGACAGTCACACAGATTGCATTTAAAAACATATGAGACGCAGTGAAAAGGAATAAACCTCCACAAATTCGTGACGTGTTTTCTAAAAGTTTAAACTGTTTTAACTTTGCATGGCTTTCTATACATCTCTCCTGTGAGACGCGAGTGCAGCAGTCATGTTTGTCCATCTAAAAAATTCGCTGAATATGCGTTCTGTGTGAATGGCTTGGTTTCGGTTTTAACCCATTCAAGATCTTCTCCGCATTGAGCTTCTATATTTCTTTAATATTTTGAATGAATAATGCATGGCGTGTCTCGTGGGCTAGACTAACAAAACATTCAAATGCAACATCACTTACATTATCACCGCGTCTCGCGCGCCACTGATGATGCTCCCTGATGCACACCTAACATTCAAATGCAAATGTTTATTTTAAATTTGACATATTCATTCTTTATTCACAATCTCCTCATCACAGGTGTGTGCTGCCTGCGTCACTCACAGTACGTGCCTATATCGTGCGCTGTATCGAACAATTTTTCTATCGATATCGAAGAAGGTGTATCGTCGATAAATATCGATACCGTTTTATCTCCCAGGCCTACCCATAACCTCCAAAAAGAAAAAAATTAAATGTGAAATGAAATGTTTACATAAAGAAATGGGAAAACAGCTTTTGGGAAAAATATTAAAATGATGAAAACATGAGATGTAGAGTTCAGACTTCAATCTTTTTGAACACTGATCTACAGGTCATGCTGCAGGTATGCCATAATTTTAAAAACACAGAAACAAGCATTTTAGCACTTCTGGTTCCAGCATCCTGTAGTCAGTGGTGTTTTTGAATGGGTTTTTGGTTAAATGCCTGAAATAAGTTCTGTGGTTAACACAAGCTCAAGATATTTTTTACATTTTATTCAATGACATAAAATACATCAGTAACACCTCCTTTAGATTTTTTTACTAGTCTTTAAAAAGGCAGTTGCTAACGTGGTGAAATGTGTGTAGATGGGGTGTTAGGGACATTAATGTAATCATGTTGAACAGAAACTCATCTACTCACTAAATGCTTTCACAGCCTCATATGCATGCCAACTTCAATTTGTGCATATAAATAATATGCCAAATAGAAATAGAAACTCGTGGGGCAGTTCCAACTTTGCAAGGACAGTCTGGCGCTTCTGACTCACAGCCTGCAAGTACATTTTTTATATTTAAAGAATTTGCCACTGATGATTCAAACGCGAGTTTTGAGCAGTGTAGAGTAGCGCTTGTCGTTTCTCCGATCACAAATGCAGACATGGTTTTATGTTTACGTGGCGCGATGCAACACAACACGTAAAAACACAGTATAAGTCATTATAATCAGTAATTATGTCCCCACTGGATGCAACAAATGCCTTGTTTGTAATGGGTTTTATTTGTTTTGTCTTGTTGTGCTGGGAGATGGCATCACAGTATGGTGAGGTATTATGAGGTACGCTTGAGGTATTCAGCCAATCACAACGCACTGGATAGCTGGCCAATCAGAGCACACTTCGCTTTTTCAGAACGATGAGCTTTGTAAAAATCGACGCGTTTCAGAAAGGCGGGGCATAGAGGAGAAACAATAATGTACAGTATGTGGAAAATAATGTGTTTTTTGAACCTTAAACCGCATAAACACATTTCATTACACCAAATACACAAAATAACGTTCTTTTTAGCAACATCATATGACCCCTTTAAGATTGTATTATTTTTATTTGTAAGCTGCTTTGGATAAAATCATCAGCTAAAGAAATAAATGTAAAGCAAATGCAAAGTTTATTGCAAAGACATAGTGCTTTTTACCATATACTAAATTGTGCTATGTTTTAGGCTGCACTTTTAGCACTTAAGAGAGAATTATGTCAGGTTGACTTAGGCATGTCACTCTGGAAATGAAAAATCTTTCAGTAGCTGAACATGAAGTGATGCTCACCTTCGCATAAATTGCAGTAAACTCATTGTACCATTGCGTGTGAGCCTTTAGGGATAGTTCACCCAAACATCAAAATTGTCAAAAGTTTTTCACCCTCAAACTTGTTTGGTTCTCTCAGAATATCTTCTTTTATGTTCAGCATAAAAGGTCAGTGAGTGGTGAAAATATTTGCATTTTTGGGTGAACTATCCCTTTAACTTGAAACAGTTTGTTGTGTTCCTTATCAAACCAGTGTCAGTTTATTATTTTGAAATTGTGGGATGCTTTTATTTCGTTTTTCTGCTAACCTCGACTCTTGCCAAGGTGCATTGCTGTGATAATAGACAAGTTCTCCTTGTCCGTGTCTAATGAATCAGCAGACACTCTACAGCCTTAATTAGATTGCTGGCCGAATCCTCTTATGTTATTAAAGTTCTCAAGGTGTGGATTTAGTCTGACTGAGTCCAAAGGACAAACGCACAGAGTTGAGGACTCTCTCCTGCAAGATGACATGGAGGAACAGTAGGGTCCAAAAACCTGAGGCTGCAATGCATATCTGGGAATTTTTGGGGGTGGAAAATAAAAGTGTTTTGAAAAGCAAAACCCTAGTTTTAGGATATTTGGAAAGAAATCCAAATGAAGAAATGTGTAAAAATCTGCGCCATTTATAGGTCCCTAATTTCCATTTTTCCAATTTTGAAAATGTGTAGTTTTGCACGTAGCTATGATGTGGATGGTTGCATCTTAGTAGTTGGTAATGGCTGTTAATGTGCATCTCTTAGATGGTTTTCTCTATTGCTTTGCAAATGTGGATGTGTTACATAATGTGATTTATATGTGGAGTGTCACTCTTTCAGTGAGGGATGACTTTGTGTTTGTGTCAGTGCAGTGGCCATGCTTGTGTAAACAGCATGAATTCCTCACTGCGCTGAGGCGCTGCTTTCATCTGAGCCCAATGTCTGTTTCTTCCCCTGTTCCACCGCCATGTGAAGCTGCTGGTAAACACAGCAGACATAGACTTGTTTCTGTGCTAAATATGCACTGCTGAGATCCAGCTGAGAGCTAGAGCGGGTTTCTCACGAATGTCACCTCAGGTGAATTCACACTTCACGTTGCAGTGTATGACTTTCCCCTTAGGTTCTTAAAACAAATATACTGCATTAAATATAGAGCAGGTAGTGTTTGCATTATTTTTGCCATGAATTCTGTACAGTGTACCCACGTTTCTAAGACTCAAGAGGTCAAAGGTCATGCTCAGATAGTATAACCTTTTGAAAAAGTATACTTTAGCATACTTTTAAAAAGAGTATTTAGGAAATAATATACTTAAATGTTAGCTGAATGTAATGTTTTCAGATATTTAATTTGCATGTTAAATGAATTTAAATATATAAAATTGCACCTTCATCATTACACATATTTAAATGCATGATATACAAGTTTCAATAGATATGTTTTAGTTGGTCATAAATGCTTGTCAGTACACTTTCAAAAATGGTAGAAGTAATTATAAAATTGTATATATATATATATATATATATATATATATATAAGTCCTACTCAAACTGCATCTAATATAAATGCAAACAAATACATTTTCATTTAATTCCAGTTAAAATCTAATTAAGTGTCTGAAAACTATTTTCACTCTTAAGTGTATCCTTCTTTTTAATTATATTATTTCAGTAGCCTAATAAGTACTCTTAAAAAGACACCCGCGGCACCCAAATGACTCCAGAACAGGACATTGACATAGAATCAAAATCCTTTTGTTTTTTGAATCCTTCAATGCTTCGACATCAATTTAGAATATGGACTTCCATCGAGAAACTTTTGCTGTCCGTTTGAATTTTATTGTCCTGTGCTGTTGGTCCAGATTGCATAATCTTTAGTACTGCATGTATCATCTAGTACAGTGTTTCCAACCTTTTTTTAGTCGCGGCACCCTTTGGAAATTTTAACAAACTTGTGGCACCCTACAAAATTAATTTTGTCACAATATTTGAATTTCTAACTTCGATATGATAATTTGAAAAGTATAGCTATTCGGTACAGCAGGGAAGAACTGCAGAATATAATGTCATACAGATATTTTTTATATTATTAAAAAAATGTGTCCATCAATGGTGGCAATCAGTAGGCTAATTTCTAATGAAGAGACCAATTTATATGACAGATTTAAATGTAGGCTTTTATACATATGTAAACATTGTTTAATTACCATTATAACTAGCTATCTCACAAATTTTTGCTCACTCAGTGTTTTTTTTATTTTACAGTAGGGTAATTTTGGTGCAGTAGCACGAGATAGCTTGATTTCAAACTCTGAATTGAATACAAAATGACAATTAAGCAGTCAGTAATAAAATAAGAACAAATAAAGAAATTAATAATGATAGCACAAATAAAAAATAATGACAGGCCTTCGAATTAAATAAATTGCTTTTTAGTTTTTCAGGTAGGTCTAACAGTAGGGTTAAGATATTAAACGTTTTTTTTTTTTTTTACCAATTATCCAAATAATGTTTAGTCGTAGAAAGCTATTAATTATCAGAACACGCGAGCATAACATAGCGGTTAGCGGATCAATGAATGAGAGGGCAGCGTTAACAGAGTTGCCCATATACCACACCATGTTACAGTACAGTAGGGCTATTGCAGACAGAAACAATACTGTACTACATCGATGTTTCCTGTCGGCTCATTTTTTGAGTGGACTTTGCTGTTCTGATTCGCATGAACGGTATACGAGTGGAGCGACTGAGCGGAGCGCACAAGCATGGAGTGGGATGATACGCAGAGCGTCACACCACGTGAAAGTGAAACCTGAGCGGTGAACTAATTTTCGGCAGCCGAAATTTCGGTGCATCTCTAATTATTGGCGACATCAGAAGTGGATATTATATAATAGATGCTTTTTTGAACATTTTAGCAATTTGAAAAATATAAAAAAATGATTTTTTTTTTACAACGCACCCCTGCTCTCGACAGACGGCACCCCAGGGTGCTGCGGCACCCCGGTTGGGAAACACTGATCTAGTACACCTCCTGACAAAACTTGTTAGACAGCAGGAGTGTGAGGACATTCTGAAGACACATTTCAAAGTTGTGTGTGTTTCGTTTTTTTGCCAGATATGAGTCTTGGCCGATATGGTCAGCAACAGACAAAAAGTGAAAACATGGTAAGCTTCATCAACTTCTGATGATAGGAGGTGGCATTATTTTATCCATCCCTCTAGTGTCTGTGGAAAGCTGAATGTAACAGCAGAGTTTGGTTTATCTGGCCACACAATTAGGAAAGAGGCTATTGAAAACCATAACTCCTCTGGCAACATCCCTCGGATCCAAAACACCACTGAAAAATACAGTACAAATACAGTATAAAGGTTATTTATTGGCATGGATGGTTCCATGAAGAGCCTTTTACATCCATGGATTCTTTCCATTGCACAAAAGGTTCAATACATAAGCCTACATGTAATAGGAAGCATGTGGTGGCACGTAGAATGAAATAAACATTCTCCTTAAGGCACACTCTGTTCCTCCTCCCTGTCCCAGGTTGGTCTGTAAAGTCCCCCTTCATGTCTGCCTAAAGGTTAGGCCATTGTTTAGCCCAGAGCTATTGATGCTATAGTAATGTAGCTGGTTTGATAGTGTTCTTCTGGCTTCTTTTTGACCATGTATTTTGTCGCCCTTGGATGTTCTCATAGGCAAATCCCCACCACACCGGTCCAGGTTAAATGGATAAAGTGGACGCTGGCTGTGCTATCTCTTATTGAAGGAGTGTTCACTCTCTCTGATTGGACCCATGTTAGAGCACAATGTGATATTTGTTTTGTTTGACTTTAATAACTTTGTGAATATAGGCTGTTGTCATACTTCAGCTTTTCTCTGAATGTGTGACTACAGATTTTGCTTGATGAATCTTGCATTTTATTAATATTCTTGTGCTCTGACCTTGACTATTTAGAGTAGTCCGGTTTCTGTTGGCATTTGTTAAAAAGATCATTTTGACTAAAGAGTAAAAAGCATGAAAATCATCTCTTAGAATCTCTAGAGAATTTTATTTATTTATTTGATTTTTTTATTAATTTCATGGTGACAATGAGTTTGATTAACAGTATGACAATTTAGGACAAACATGTAAACAAGTATTGCAAGGTGCGATGTGACTGAGATATCATACAATTTTCCTAAGGAATAAATGCTAAAAATGTAAGTACTTAAAATTACATAAATTATTTGGTTAAGATTTAAGTACTTAAATGAAGTTCAGAAATGATCATTGTCATGAAAATAATTGCATGACATGACTTTTTTTTCCACCTTGATCAAGATTCAGTAACAATATATGCAATCATGTCAAAAAGGGCCCTAATTTTTGTGTTATTTGTCTGTTTACAATTATATGCAAATTACTGTCACAATATAATTTAATCTGTGGGCTAAATGGAGGCAGCTCACATACTGTATCAGACAGTATTTGCTTCAATATCAGTAAGGACCAGGTGTCAAAATGTGATTTATATTTTAAAAAATTAATTAAAACATCATTAAAATGCTAAAAGCACAAAAAATTATCATGTACACTAAAATCATATTTATTTTCCCCCTCGATAGCTTTTTTTTTTATTTTTATTTTTTTTTACAAAAACCGAATTAATTATTTAAAGGGGTCATATGATGTTGCTAAAAAGAACATTATTTTGTGTATTTGGTGTAATGAAGTGTGTTTATGCGGTTTAAGGTAAAAAAACCCACATTATTTTCCACATACTGTACATTATTGTTTCTCCTCTAGGCATTTGTTGCATCCAGTGGGGACATAATTATGGATTATAATCACTTATACTGTCTTTTTACATGTTGTGTTGCATTGCGCCGCGTAAACATAAAACCATGTCTGCATTTGTGATCGGAGAAATGACAAACAACAAGCGCTACTCTACACTGCTCAAAACTCGCGTTTGAATCATCAGTGGCAAATTCTTTAAATATAAAAAAAAACATACTTACAGTCTTTGAGTCAGAACAGACAGCATTGTAGTCTACTCTCCCAGGATCAGGAAACAGTCCTCCATAAAATGTGCTGCACACATCTGAAAATTTGGGTTGAAGTGTTCTGTAACAGTGTTGTAAATACAACTTAACCACTGATTTCTAGTCATGTCCTCTTTTGGAAGACCAAACAAAGTAGTTTCGCTTTCACAACGAAACACAGCGCCTTCACGACATGCCTGCAGCGTCAACAATACTACAGCGAGAATAAAAGTTACGCCTTCTTTCTTTGCGTGAACATTTGGGCGGCGTTATGCAAATCTTCCCACATCGTGACGTAGATATGTGGGGGCATGTTTAAACGAGGTGTTTTAGGAGGGCGTGGACGAGTCTTAACTTTTATAAAGAATATCTCTTTGGATTTGAGACTTTAGTCTTTGCAACTTTACAGATCTTCTTTATGCACCAAGAGCTTGTAACACTACAAAGAGAAAGGAAAAATTGAAATCGCATCATATGACCCCTTCAATATTTCAAAATCGCACAATAAATCAATTTCATATTAACATTCCCAGTTTCTCTTAATAAAAAAGTTTGAAAACAAGCAGCATTATCATAACAATAGCAATTCTGTCAGAGTTTGGGTGACACTTGATTAATCTCATGGCAGTTCACAGGTATTTTGTCTTGTTAGTGAACAATCCAGTATGGAGATAGAATTGTTGCATAATTCCAAATAAATAGCTTGTGATCCACAAATAAATGTAAAGAGGTTAGCAAAAATTAAACATATTGACAAATAAATAGAAAGAGATCCAAAAATAAATCTTAAGAGTTTCACAAACACGAATTAAATTCACAAATAAATAAAACGAGATTTGCAAATAAAAACATATTTAAAAAATGTATTTTTATGGCACAAACACAACTTTGCCTGGCGTTCATTTGTGAATCTCGTCCTGTACATTTGTAGATCGCTGCACGCATTTGTGGATCACTCACTGTGCATTTGTGAATAGCATTTTTGTGGATTTTGAAACATTTCTAGCGTCAATCCAAATGTGTGGACTCCACTCACCGTCTGCTCAAGCCAATCAGATAACAGCCACACTTCGCTGACCAATCGTAGCATGTTCTTGCTATTGCCAATCACATTTTTTTGCTTTAGCGTCTTGAAGCTAGAAATGTTTCAGAATCCACAAATGTGCGCTACGATCCACAAATGCAGAGAAAGCCATTCACAAATCCACAAATGCATGCAGCGATCTACAAATGTACAGGACGAGATTCACAAATGAACGCCAGGCAAATTTGTGTTTTGAGACATAAATATACTTACATTTATTTGTGGATCTCCATAATCCAGACCTTCTCAGATGCTGTTTTGCTCATGAATTTTTGTCGCAGAACGCAGTGGTTTGACGTTAAATTCATCTTAATGATAGATTTGTTTCTTACAAACGCACAGCTTTTCACTTCACAAGACATTAATTGATGGACTGGAGTGGTGTGGATTACTTGTGGATTATTGTGATGTTTTTATCAACTCTCATTCTGACGGCACCCATTCACTGCAGAGCATCCATTGGTGAGCAAGTGATGTGATACTAAATTTCACCAAATCTGTTCTGATGAGGAAACAAACTCATGTACGTTTCGGATGACTTGAAGGCGGGTAAATTTGAAGCAAATTTTAATTTTGGGGCGAACTATTCCTTTAAGCTCCGATTTTTGCATTCCATTACATCCATATAAAAATATATATACTTTTAAGACCGTTTACTTCATTTTATCTATAGGATATGTAAAAGATTATCTGTCTCTGTCTGGTTTGGTAGTGCTTTAGGGCAGCAACTGTTATTTTGCTTTTTTCCTCATATAGAGCAGCGCCCTTATAAATTTCCCTTTACCAGCTACTTAATGCTCAGAATATGTGGAGATGTAGGGTGCGCTTTGTTCCTGGTTGCTATGGTGCTGTCGACAGCAGGGTGGAATAGGTAATAAACATTTGTAGAGTGTTATAAATGATTCCCAGCTTAAATCCCTCTTGTCCTTTGCATGGAGACTTTCACCTTGTAAACCTTCAAAGTATCAGCTGTATCAGCGGCGCCAGGACCGCTTTTAGCCCACATCCCATTTAAGATATTAAGAAACATTGCTCACCTCTGTTGGCTTGCATTAAAAGCACATTTCTGATTCCGGTTCTGAAAAGAAATGTCAGAATTCACTGATTTCAAGAGGCCCTTACGTTTATGTAGTCAATAATTGTGCAAGTTTAAATTTCAGTTTTGTTTTCTTTGATGTAAATATCAAATATTGTTATATAATTTACATTTACGCATTTAGCAAACACTTTTATGCAAAGTCGAGCCAACACTATTTTTAATATGCCAGGTTTATAGACAACTAGATTATAGGAAGTAAGCTAGAGAAGAGGAGAAATGCAGAGAAATAAATAAATATAATAAAGAACAATGCACATCTTAGCAAACTTAAATCTGGCTTGGTACTGAATCTTACTGTCAAAACAAGGTCATGCAAATGAAGTGTCTGATTCATACAAAGTTTATCGATTCATATTCAAGTTTTGTCCCGAATATTAGTTGGGTAATATGACTGGATACTGAGCAATGTCATTGAGTGCTAATTAATATTCATGAGCTCATCCTTTCTATATAGTGTCATCACATGCATAATCTATTTCCCACCTCTGTTTTGTCTTATGATTTGACAGTTCACATTTCTGCTTGACAAAACCTGTTTAGCTAGTTAAATAAAGCAAGGAGATCAAGCCAAAAACCTACAAGAGGAAAAACACGAGGGGCTTGAGGTCCAACAGCCAAAAACACTGGCATTCACGCGTAACCCAGGGCTAATCAGAGCAAGTGCCAAGAATCTGCAATAGTGAATGAAAGTGTGAATGAGAGATCTGGATAACTTGCATAATGTTTTTTTTCTCCTTTCTTTACTTTTCCCCTTTCATGCACAGTTCGAATATGTTGGTGTTATGGTTAGAGAGCATGGATGTGAGTTGTTTTTCCATCTTCCTCGTGTGGCCGAACTTCTGTATTATGAAGATTAGCATCACAGGCCATTATATTATTTAGGGCTGAATGAATGAATGAATGAATGAATGAATGAATGAATGGAGATTTTTCTGTTAAAAAGTGTGATTGAGTGGGTAAGTCTTCAGGTGCTTTTCTGTCATTTTTTCTTTCCCAATAGACCACCCAACCCCTTAGTAGCATTGTTTGGTATTTTGCCAGATTCTATTGAATTAAACACCGAACTTCTGTATTATGAAGATTAGCATCACAGGCCATTATATTATTTAGGGCTGAATGAATGAATGAATGAATGAATGGAGATTTTTCTGTTAAAAAGTGTGATTGAGTGGGTAAGTCTTCAGGTGCTTTTCTGTCATTTTTTCTTTCCCAATAGACCACCCAACCCCTTAGTAGCATTGTTTGGTATTTTGCCAGATTCTATTAAATTAAACGCATTACAGGCTGACAGTGTTGCCTTTGCAACTCTACTAGGTGACTTATTCTTATGAATTGGAAGTCAGCAGCTCCCCCTCCTTATCGTCAATGGGTTTTTCATTTTTTTATATGCCCTCAAGATGGAAAAGATTCAGTTCGCCAAAACTTTTTCTGAAAGTGTGGAGCCATTTTCTTGAATATTTTAAGGAGACAAAGATCTTATTGATTTATTTTCCCCCTATTTTATTTTATTAGTTATTTATTTAGTGAGTAATTATGCTTGCATGGTGTTTTCTTTTTTCTTAATTTGAATTAATGTATGGTTGTATGTATATGTGTATGTACTGTATCTCTATTATTTATACTATATTTACGTTATTTTTATTTTTTGTCTGACCTAAGATGAACCAAATAAAAATAAAAAAAATGTGATTGAGATTCAAACAATTTGCACAATTTTGCCCAAAAGTTTGTGATTATATATCAATAACTATCAAGTAAATGAATAAATAAATAAATTAATATACAAATAAATAATAATATGAATATGAATAATGCAAATATTAAACAAAATAAGAAACTATTGTAATATTTAAAATTGTCAAATTTTAGTATTTAAGAAAAACTATTGTTTTACAGTACTGCGATAACTCATTAAATAATGTGATATTTAATATGTTTAGTGAGTAATTATGCTTGCATGGTGTTTTCTTTTTTCTTAATTTGAATTAATGTATGGTTGTATGTATATGTGTATGTACTGTATCTCTATTATTTATACTATATTTACGTTATTTTTATTTTTTGTCTGACCTAAGATGAACCAAATAAATAAAAAAAAAAAGTGATTGAGATTCAAACAATTTGCACAATTTTGCCCAAAAGTTTGTGATTATATATCAATAACTATCAAGTAAATGAATAAAATTAATATACAAATAAATAATAATATGAATATGAATAATGCAAATATTAAACAAAAAAAGAAACTATTGTAATATTTAAAATTGTCAAATTTGAGTATTTAAGAAAAACTATTGTTTTACAGTACTGTACTGTAAAATTGCAATATACATTTTTATGGCTGTCTTAATTTGTTCGTTTTTCATCTTTTATTTTGGTGGAAAATAGCTTCTATTGTGTTTACAGCAGCCGATTTATTTGCACTTGCCGTTTCAAGTTTGGGAAGGTGGTTGGCACATTATGTTATAGCGCTTACAGCGACATGAAATTAATTACAGGGATATTTCACCCAAAAATTGTATGGAGCAACAGGGAGATTCTGCTCAATTTCTTCTGTTGTGTTACATGGAAAAAGCAAATCTTCTGGGTTTAGAACAACACAAGGAAGAGTAAAACGACTGAACTATCCCTTTAATTAGGGCTGTGCGATATTGAAGAAAAATACGATATGCGATAACTCATTAAATAATGCGATATTCGATATGCGATACGATAATGCTTAAAGTACCACATGCTCAGATGAAACAGTTTTACTCAGCTGTTGCTGAGTCAGTTTTGTGAACTTCTATAACTATCTTGTGTCATATATATATGGTTATTTGTATGTATGTATGTACCAAGAGTTCCTGTAAAACCACAACAAATTCCTTGTGTTTGCACACACTTAAGTGGTGAATAAAGCTCGTTCTGATTCTAATATGAAAGCACCACTACAACAACTTCTGAAAGTGAACAGTAGTGTTTCACTCGAGCATTACATAAAAATGTAATTTTAACATTAGTGTAATCATTTTAACATGAGTTTAGGAACTGAATAATAAAAAGGAAAAATACAGTACTGCTTAGTATTTATTTACGCACTGATTCTTATTTAAGCTACAAAAGTTATTTAGGTAAGAGCAGTGAGTGATTTTCTGTTTGTCTTTTGTTCATGGCCCCAAGTATTGCAAGCTGTAGCGATATGCATATTGCGATATGTACATTTGCGATATTTCGATAATTTCGATATATTGCACAGCCCTACCTTTAATTCAGTGCAAGTGTCTTTTGGCATCATAGTCTGAACAAGAAAGGAGCTGGAAAGTGAGAAATTGCTTTGTAGAAGCAATGAAATCATAATGTTTACCAAGTTAATGATATTGCTCTTTGTTTTTCTTTTCCCTAGTGAAAGAAAAGCTGTGTTTTGGGACATGAACGGCAACTCCTGGGTCCTGTTTGTGTGGGAAGAAACTATGAAGCAAAATAGGAATTTTCTCTCTAAAAAATGAGTGGAAACACTTAGAAACAGTCCAGGTACTGATTCTGCAGCCGCAGTCTTAGCGCACAGCACATATTTTCTGTCTATGTGGTTGGCAATCTGTTTACTTGAAGGGCCCTGTGCACACTGCACATGTTCCTGCATGTGCAGACCAGCCTAAGACAGAAATTGGAAATTGTTATGCAAGGAAAGAGCAGGATTTGAGTACTATCATGTCTTAAAAGTGATTAATGTGGGTTTTTTTGCATTAGAAAAACCTATTGATGTTTATAGGTACCAGATTCAATTACTCAATATATATGGGTAAAAGCAAGCACGATTGAGATTTGAGGATTCAGAAGCGAATATAGCATACTATTAGCTATTGATCTGCAAGTTGTTCCTTGTTTTCATGGTGAAGCTCCAGAAGTGAAATAAGCCTAGAATGATCCATTACAATCACATTCATTCATCTGATACCATCCATTTATAAAATATGCTGTGAATTATAAAATTTTGAAAATTCAAGGCACATTAGCGTTTTATTAACGTCCAGACAATGATATTTGGAAAAAGTAATGCTGGTTGCGCAAGAACTGTGATGTTTTTGGTCTGGAGGCCTTTAAAATCCACTTTCCTAGGCTTGTTTGACTTCGAAACAGAGAGTGTCTGTTGATCCCTGTAAACTGTGTTCACGGCCATACTGAGAATTTGCTTTTACCTGCCCCCATGTTTGCATCTATTTCAGGCCATATAAGAGATGAATTTGTTCTCAGAATTTAAGAGGCCTCTAAACACACCGGTGCTTTTCGCACTTTATTTTGTGTGGGACTGCTTAAAATCTTCTTTATATTATGCATGCATATAGAAAGGGTGTGAACATATGCGAACATCCTCAGATCTGGAAAGCATGTTCATTACATTTTTCATCTACTGTATGTAGCCATACCATTTGTTGAATGTCGTCCCCTGTCGTTCTACTGTACAAACGTGCTTGCTTTGTTGGGGCGGTTTAACATGTCAACCTGGTTCAGCCAATGATGTGACTTGGGGGTGTGGCTATCCGTTTGTCTGAGCAAAGGGAGATGGAGGGAATTGTAATTGTGTTCGGGAAACCTGTTTGTAAGCCATTATGTTTTGCAATTCCATTCCACTGGTGTTCAATGGGTCAAACTGCTGCCAATCGTTCAGCTGACGTAAAAACCTTTCAAACAATTTCAAGTGGACAAAAGAAGACTCATTGATTGCAAACATTGGACAGTACCTAGAACAGGGCTTGCAAACCCCTAGGGGTTTGTGAGGGAACTGCAGGGTTGAAGAAAATCTAGTAATTAATACAATTTTGAAAATGGAAAACAAATAAGACTGCAGAGTTAATCAAATTAAAATAAAGATTGCGATATGCATATCACAATTATATCAAATTGCAAAAGGCTGCTATTTTAGTCTGATGCGCTGCATGTTTCAGTGTTCATTTACACACGAGCAGCTCATGATCCAGTGTTTTCAGTGTCTCGGTTCGGCTCAGTTCACAGTAAATGCTGATCCACAAAAATGTATCTCTGCCTGTTTTTTTTGGACACAAGTTTTTAACTTTTTATCAGTTAATTTGTAAACATGTTGTCAATTAAACAGTCTGTCTAAAGGCCTCCCCGTTTAGAAATGCGTGAAGGTTTAACATTTGAAAGTGAAGCACTGTAACTTGTACTGTAAATTAGAATTAGTATTAAAATATAATTTTTGTAATACAATAAAAATGTAATAATAATCATATTTAAAACAGTGGTATTAATTTGTTACTTTTTCAAAATCATTGATATATTATTAATAACAACAACCACTTGTATTTTTCTCTTATTATTTTCATCAACAGTATGGTTTAGTAATTAAAATCATTTAATTATTGTCCGTGCAGAGGCTATTCTGTTTTATTGATCTGTGGCGCATTCATTTTGATTCTTTACACGTGTAATGATGTCCAGTGACTTGTTTGCATTATTTATGCATTATTTTATTTATTTGTAAGACTTTTTTATGACTAAATTTGGTAATGGGAGAGTAAAAATATTTTTAAAATGTACACCGTTCAAACTAGGCTGCTTATGTTGAAGTGTTTGGGATGTGGCTTTTAATGATGAGACCTTTTTTGTAATCAGGCTCTCAAAAAGTATATAACAATTTGGATATAGATTTATCGGCCAACATATCGGTTATCGGCTTTCAAAAATGAAGAATAATCGGTTATCGGTATCGGCCAAAATGTTCATATCGGTGCATCCCTAATATAAACCAATGTGCCGTGCTGCTCATATTTATCACACAGTAAAAATGCCCCTCCCCGCGACCCAAAACAGGTTGCCTGTGGATGAGAATCCAAAACAAGGACTGGTGGGAGGTTGTTCTGCTCTACTTCACAGTTGCCGAGTCACAAATCAGGACACACATTTATACAACACTTTATTCAAAAGAAAGAACCGCTCGTTCCGCGCGTCATCCGTCATTACGCTATTTCTGCGTCATTGCACATGCGCAGTTCTTTCAGTTTCGGGGTCCAATCCGATCGAGTGTTTACATGCACTCTCAATCGTATTAGAAAAGGAATAAACCACCCTCTCCAATCCGATCGAAATTTCATTCCGATCGAGCTCAGTCGGATCGATTAAGGTGTTTACATGAAGGCTTTTCAGTCCGATTGAGCCGTCAATCCGATTACAAACGGATTATTTGGTTGCATGTAAACGTAGCCACTGTCTTCCCGCTGTGTTGAGTGCGAATATTTTGGGATTACCTGTATCATTGTCTTCTCTAACCCTAGCCTTTTATTACCTTTATTATCTTCTCTTTTACACTTGAATAATAGCTAAACATACATGCAAAGTGTTGTTCCTTTCTTAAGATGACCTTTCATGTGTTTTTTAAATTTATTTTTTATTTATATACTTCCGGAAAATAATGGGCCAGCAAATAATTTTTAATTATAATGTAAAATTAGGTTATTATGTCCATGTGTTTCAATGAAACATTCTTGGCGATTATCTGTACATCGAAATTGATATTTTGAGGCTCTTTAAAGTTTTAATGCAAGGCAGTAACTCAACGTATAAATGAACTGGATTTTACACTAATGGTCAAAAGTTTGGAATACTTAAGATTTTTCATGTTTTTTAAAAGAAGTCTTTTCAGAAGTATCAAAAATACAGTAAAAAAGCAGTTAAAAACAGTTGTGCTCATGAATGTTTTTGTGGAAACTGATGCATTTTATGTTTCAGGATTAATGTTCCTATCAATGTTGATGTTACACTGTCAGTGGTCTTCTTCAAACCCATTGTACATGGAAAGTTGATTTGCAGCCACTTTCAGCCACCTCAAAGAGACAGAAGAGAGAGTTTCAGTGTCTGTATTGTTGCACACCTGCCAAGAGGTTGCAACATAATACATAATGAAAAACTCTGGCTTTGTAGTCCTCCGCCAGAACAGGTTTTCAATTAATTTCATTAATAATTCTGCACAAACATAGGAGCAGATGACTCAAATGTCACTGTATCAGATGTCAAACTGGCACATCGTGTCTCCCTTATCTCGATGAAGTGTTTGTGACAGAGAATGAAAATAAGGATGGAAAAATAATCAGTTTTACAAATTTGAATTTTTTTTTGATGCATATGCTAACCTCCAGAAATGGTTGCAACTCATACACGTCTGGGATTTCAAAGCCACAGCTGATTTGCTTCAACTGATCAGGAAGGACGATTTCATTATGTTGAATAAATAAATAAACACAGAATGGTTTGTGGCTGCTATTATTTTCACCTGTTCATGTTGCACAGTATTTATCACATGGAAAGATTTCTTCCTGATTTAAATTATGTACGGCTTGGGTGACCACACTTACTGTGCATGCAGGTGTACTTGTGTTTATCATGCCAATCCAATTAAAATAATTCATTTGTAACTATTTATGTTATCCCATAAATTAGGATATATATGTGTATATATATATATACACATGATACACATATACAAATACATGAGGCATACATAGCAAGGAAAGCATAAATAAAGCTTATCAGTTTCATGTGTTGTGATAAATGCTGAAAGTGGATGCAAATCATTCCCTCTGATTCATGATAATTATGGTTATTGCTGGATGTTAACCAGGTTTTGTTATGGTTGCTGTTGAATCGTTGTTGTTATATGAATCCATTCTGTCTATTCAAGTCTTGTATTTATTCTAGCTGTATAGTGTAGAAACTGAACAATTGTGCATGCATCCTCTACCATTATGATTTGCATGGAATGGGAAGTCAAGTCAGATTATATAATGCTTTATACTACACAGATTTAAAGCAGCTTCACATTAATGGACAGGAAAATTACAGTGTTACTTTTGCAAAATTCATCAATTATGAAACGAGTTTCATTCGGCAGTAAGCAGTTCTACAGAAGATAATAGTGTCATTATCCAGTGTTGTTCTCATCCAATAGTGTCAGTGCAGTTAAATTTATAATATTACTGAGGATTAATTGTCTTTTAATCTGATTGCTGTCTTAAAACATGCCCATCTTTGCTGTATTTGTGCTGTAGATGTATTAATGTATTCCACCTGAACGAGGAAGGATGTTCAAAACTACACTGTACACTCTTAAAAATAAAGGTGCTTCAAAAGGTTCTTCAAGCGATGCCATAGAAGAACCATTTTTGGTTCCACAAAGAACCATCAACGTTTTATGTATATGATTACAAGGCAGAATTCAGAACCATCTTTAAAGAACCATCTCTTTCTTACCTTTTTATAATCTGAAGAACCTTCTTTCACCACAAAGAACCCTTTGTGAAACAGAAAGGTTCTTCGGATGTTAAATGTTCTTTATGGAACCATTTAGACAAAAAGGTTCTTCTATGGCATCGTGAAGCACCTTTATTTTTAAGAGTGCACTTCTAAGAAAAATAGTTTTTCATGGTTTAGATTTGTGGTTGACTATGACATTTGTTCAGAATTTTTGTAATTATTATTTTTTTAAATATATTTTTATGTATTTATTTTTTTAAGCATTGTTGTTCACCTTTGACTATTTTATTTTCAAGGAAATTCCATTTGTATGCCTTTTAAGCACCTGATTAACAAAATCATAATTTGAAAGATGCAGCAATTACATTTTCTCCTGAATTTCTTTCAGAATGTTTTTATTCATGACCCTTTCTCCACAGAATTAAAGAAGTTGCGAAACAATGTTAGTATAATGCTGCTTGTTGCAACAGGGCATTATTTCCACATATTTGAGCATTTGGAATGGGAAGACTGGACCGGGGAGGACTAGAATGTGGCCAGATTAGCCTACAGTCATCCAATGTAAACAGCGCTGTCATCAGATTGATGATGTTTTTATGTAATGTTCTCTTTGTGCAATTTTTAGAGGTATAAGTGACCCACAAATCAACGTTTTATGTATATGATTACAAGGCAGAATTCAGAATTAGCAGCATTCAGAATTTGAGTTTGTTTTATAAGGAGGGCCGTCAAGCTCAGCCCATTGTTATCGTCATTCAGTGGACTCAATATCTCATTCAAAATTAGTCTTTCATATTGTGTAGGTTCATAGCCTTTTTTTTTTTTCAAACAAAGAATATCATCAAGGGGCCAAGCACCACAGGTAGATAAGTACAGTGGGTATAGAAAAGAATCATCCCCCTTTAAAATAATCACATTTGTTGCTTTGCAGTCTGAAATGAAGACGGACGCAGTTTTTGTTTTATCCAGCTGTATTTACTCCGTGCAACTTATAACATCCAAGTGAAAGATATACCACCAACATATCAGAAAAAAATTTAAAACAGAATCACGGAGTTGGAAAAAGGATCACCCCCTCCTGAAAATGACTTGTAAACACAATCAGGTGTAGCTAATAACCTTCTCAATGGCACACAAAGACATTTGTCATTTTGATCAGCTCAGCATGAAAAGAGCTTTCCTGGAGCATTTCAGTCCTGGGTAGTGCAACTGAAGTAAACAATCAACTATGAGTAGCAAAGCACTGTCAAAGGATCTCTGGGATAAAGTTGTGGACAGGCACAAGTCAGGAGATGGATACAACAAAATTTCAAAGGCTTTATCAATGTCTAGAAGCACAGTGAAGTCTATTATTAAGAAGTGGAAGGTATTTGGTACAACACAGACCCTCCCTGGATCAGGACGTCGCTCCAAACTGGATGAAAGAGCCAGGAGGAAACTGATCAGAGAGGCAACCAAGAGGCCGACAGCAACTCTGAAGCAGTTGCAGGAATTTATGACAAAGAGTGGTTATTGTGTGCACGTGACAACAATATCACAAATTCTCCACAAACGTGGCTTGTATGGGAGGGTTGCAAGAAAAAAACCACTCCTAAAGAAAGGCCACATGCAGTCACGACTAAGCTTTGCCAAAACACACCTTAAGATTCTGAGGCAGGTGAGAATACAATTGAATTTGGCCTCAACATCAAACGATATGTCTGGCGGAAATCCAGTACAGCTCACAATCCAAATAACAGCATTTCTACAGTAAAGCATGGAGGAGGTAATATCCTGTTATGGGGTGTTTCTCTGCAGCAGGAACTGGAGCACTTGTCCGGAGAGAAGGAAGAATTGATGGGATTACATCTTTCACTTGGATGTTATAATTTGCACTGATTAAATACAGCTGGATAAAACAAAGTCTTCATTTCAGGCTGCAAAGCAACAAAATTAGATTATTTTAAAGGGGGGTGATTCTTCCTATACATCTCAGTCTTAGATTGACTTAGCGGAAGGTTTCGGACAATTTTTTGGCATGTTAAGACTTTTTAGTTCTTTTGCACTGTGTTCTGAAAGTATTTAAAAGGTTTGGTGACAGCACCACCTACTTAAAAAAAAAAAAAAAGATTTTCAACAATTTAGTGTGAAAAAAGTAAAAATGAGGAATCTAACAATAACAGTTTTTCTACGGTTGGCCATATTTTCTTGCCAATTGTTTTTGTAAAATATTGTAGAATTTTTTCAGCACTTTCTTGCATCAGGAGATACTTGATAAGCACCATCGGCACTATGTTGTGAGGATCTCTGAGTTGTTTTAGGACAGTCACCTTTTTTGCTACTCCTTCAAATCCTAGTAAATCCTATACCAGATTTCCTATGGTCAGTCATATTGCCTTGCCAATTTTATTATAAAATATTGCACAACCTTTCCTAAAGTAAAGATGTAAAATCTAACAATACCAGTTTTTCCACGGCCGGGCATATTGCCTTGCCAATTTTGTTGTAAAATATCTTTTCTAAAGTAAAGTTTCGAGGAGCTCCGAGTTGTTTCGGGACAACGCCACCTAGTGATCACCTTTTTTTTTGCTAGTTCTACAAATACTAAAATTCCAATCCAGTCCTTATTAAAGATGATCTTCCGAGTAAACAAAATATATACATTTTTAAATTTTTATATCATTTCTGTATCTGGCTGTAGCAGCGACAGCATTTCATCTCGGTATGTCTCATTAGGCATTTTGGTTTAAGATCTAGAACTCCTGAACCATTCTAGTTTTGCAATTTACATCAGATCCTTTTGGTGCTTGGCCCCAAAGCACTTCGATTGATTTCATCCAAGCTCATTGTCACACACTAGAACAGATTTGATGTTAAAGAATTGTCGCTGTATATGTTCACTGTAAAAGGGATATTTCGCCCCAAAATTTAAATTCTGTCATCATTTACTCACCCTCATTTCATTCCAAATCCATAAGACTTTCATTTATGTTCGAAACACTGTTTTTAAAGATATTTGCCCATCTTTTTGTCCGTTCATTGAAAGTCCAGACAACCGAAACTTTGATGCATCAAAAAGTTCATAAAGAGATTGTAAAGGTATGAATCAAGTGGCTTAATCCAAGTCTTTGGATGAAACATGGCCGCTTTATGACAGGTTTATCCTTTTATTCACTTATAAAAATTGATCAATTCACATACACATAGCTCATCAAATATGGTAAACATGCTTGCTTGACACAGAGGAACAAGTTGGATTTGGACCTCATTGGATTGTATTAAAACACTCAGTTCATATGGATTATTTTTACGATGCCATTAACTTTTTGAAGCGTTTCAATGCATGGACAAAACTTTTGAGAGAATATATATATAAAAAAAGTGTTTTGAAGACAAACTCAAGTCTTATATGGGTTTTGAGCGACATATGATTTTTTGGGAGGTGAACTATCTTTTCAATTAATTGTTTTTCAATTTATTTTCATTCTCAAATATGCAAAACAAACAAACATTTTGAAAAGGTCTCATACATTATCCCACAGGCAGGCTTTATGTACTTTCTTTAAATCTACCATCTGGGAATGCTTTACCTCCTCCCTTTGTTTAAACAAGGTGTGGATGGTGTATAGCTGGATTTTCAAGGCAAATGAATACAGAATGCCATTAGATGCACCAAAAACAAACGAGTACAATTGAACAAAGCCTTCTTAATTTTAATATATTTTAATGGTCAGCTTTTATCACTCATTGGTTGTCTCATTTTCATTCCAGGAATTTCTCTCTGAAGCAGGGAGTGTCTGCATACAAAATGCTCTGCAGTTTTCTGCTTCATAGGTCAGACACTGGTTTATGTTGTTTCTGTGGCTATGCTCACTCCCATCAAAATTTGTGCAAATTTGTATAAGAATTTGCTTGCATCATTTGACACATCTGGATGAGAGATGTAGACCCTCAACTGGAATAAATATTGAAACGTATGCCATGTAACAGTTTTTGAGGGTCATATGCAAGAGCTCATTTACAGTAGATTTCCAATGTATGCTTAAATAAAACCCAAGACATGAGAGGATATTATGGCTGTGTGTAATGTCTTGGAGAGTGATGTCATGCCCCGCTCTGCAGTAACTCTACATGAAATGCTTGTTTTTCTTTTTTCACAGATGTTATTCAGCATGATCATTTTGCTCCCGTTGTTTGCTGATTTATTTCCACAGCATTTCAACTGCTTTTTTGACATTTGCCCTAATGATAGATAATGCTCTGTGAAAGATTAAAAACAGCAACTATTGGAAAGAAAAGATAAAAAGCAATCATGAGAAATGTCTTGACTTGACTGGGACTGTTGGCTCATGATGATACCTTGTCTATGCCTTTATTCACTGATTCTGATTGTACACACTACAGATGCCTCGTCCGCCTCTTCTGCTATGAGCATGGGAAGTCCTCGCAGTGCTTTTCCCACCTCTTCCACCTCAGCTTCAGAGCGGATCGCTGTGCATGAAAGCAGCACGCCGGTAGATGTTAGCAGCCGAAGAAAAGCCGAGGTTCTGGCTGCGGAAAACAAGCATTCCAGCCGAGAAAAAGGTGGCCAGCAGACCCAGCAGCAACACCAGATGACACCCTCCAAACGGCCTGTGCTCAACATCTCGCCTCCACCAGAAGACCTGTTCGATGAGAGCAACATATCCTGCCAGGATGAGCTGCTTCTCGACTCGGAGCAGAGTAACAGCATCTGGATGGAAAACTCAGTGTCCAACTTTAGCATTGTGAGCTCCAGCTCCTACAATGACAACACTGAAGTGCCCCGCAAGGCCCGTAAGTGCACCCCGCGACAGAAGCCCGGGCCAAAGCCGGCCCCTGCTGAAGAAGCCAGTATGGATGTCTTTGATGCAGATAGTGCCAAAGGTCCACACTTTGTGCTCTCGCAGCTTGGCCCAGACAGCAAGACCTGCTCCAAAGCAAGGTGAGCTTATTTGTTACCATTGTACACGTTGGGCCTTGTAGCATTCATAAAAACGTTGGTGCTTCTTTGTTGGAGATTGGTGTGAAGGAACCAAAATACTGTATCCAATTAAAGGTGTTTCCAGCTAATAAGTGTTCTATAATTGAACATTCACAAAAAAAAAAACAAAAAAAAAATTCTTGGTTATGTGAATGTTAGAGACAACATTAAGGGAATGTTCCATTATATAATTTTACAAACATTACAGGAATGTTACATTTATGTTTCCAGCTAATAAGTGTTCTATAATTGAACATTCACAAAAAAAAAAAAAAAAAAAAATTATTGGTTATGTGAATGTTAGAGACAACATTAAGGGAATGTTCCATTATATAATTTTACAAACGTTACAGGAATGTTACATTTAAAAGGTCTCTGAACCAACGTCCGACTAAAATAATAATAATAAAAAAAGAGTTCCATAAACAATGTTTAAATTATAGTTTTCTGCTAACGTTTTGAAAGCATTATTAAAGACTAGATAACATTGAATGAACGTTCCATTAGCGTTACTGAAAGAATGTTTGTTCATAACTTTGTTAGCGTTCCCAATAAGTTATGAAAATGTCATTTCTTAATGTTCAATTAATGTTAAAAACACCCATTTAAAAAAAAAAAAAAAATGTTTACAAAAAATGTTCCCTGTTAGCTGGGTTCACGCAGCTCTTTTCTAGAAAATGAAATATACATACATACATACATACATTCTAAATCACAAATATCCTAAAGACTTTTTCTAAATGTCTATTTAGCATCTGACAGGAAACGTCTTAGAGACGTATTGCAGATGAGCAAACATACACATCAAATAGATGTTTCTGAGACGTATGTTTGCTATCAGGGATGGCGACCACAGGCTGACAAGCAAGTTTTCCTTTTATGTTCCACGAAAGAAAGTAAAGACTGGAATATATGACATGACTTTTAAAATCTGAAGAGCATCGTACACCTTTGGCAACTTTGTAAATGGTTACAGAGGAAAAACTGGGCACCATACACTAAATTATACACTACTGAACAGAAAGAACTCATGCAGAAACTTTGTCAGGACCTAAAATTCGGCTCAAAATATCATATGTTTGAGGTGCTCTGACTGGATTATCTGGAATTTTCTGTAAAAAATCTCTCAACTCTGACTGCTGAAAATCCACAATCTGGCTCTGACTTTCAGGGGTAACTAACATCTTCTGTAACTAATCGGTGCAAAATCTAGGCAAAAAGTCATGTAGTATAATCTAGCCTCAAGTCAAACAGGTCTTGGAATGACGTGAGAGCGAGTAAATGGTGACCGAATTTTTATTTCTGAATAAATGTTCATAAACCGCAGTTAAAATAGCTTTCAAGTCATGTTCACCATCTTTGTTTGATAGCTCGGATGGACCACAAGCATCTGGTCTCAAAGGTGGGATACTGTCTTGTCAGTATCCTCAGAAAAGTGAAGGGAAAGAACTGAAGATTGTGGTGCAGCCTGAGACTCAGCATAGAGCGCGTTACCTGACTGAAGGCAGCCGTGGGTCTGTGAAAGACCGAACACAGCAGGGTTTCCCTACTATCAAGGTGGGTCACACAGAGTTATTTAAACCAAAAGAACCTACAGCAGGTTTTCGAAGAGTACTATACATTTCTTTGTGTGAAACCTTTCAATGTGGAGAAGTCTTATGGTTCTCACTATTGATAAATTGATGCATGTTACTCTGTTAACCGCAAGTTTCTTGATCCTCGCAGCTTGAGGGTGTGAAGGAGTCAGTGGTCCTACAGATTTTTGTGGGCAATGATGCTGGACGTGTGAAGCCCCATGGCTTCTACCAGGCTTGCAGAGTTACAGGCCGTAACACAACTGCCTGTAGGGAAGTGGACATCGAAGGCACCACTGTCATCGAAGTGCCTCTGGATCCCAGCAGCAATATGACTCTGGCGTATGTAAAGACATGTCAGCTTCGTAGAACTGCATCAGACATTCAATCTTTATTTTCAGAGGCTGTAGTGATCAAATGTGGTTGGAAGAGTTGATTTTGACAATGACCAGCTGACATTCGGGTATCTCTACAGTGTAGACTGTGTGGGGGTCCTGAAGCTCAGGAATGCTGATGTGGAGGCCCGTATTGGGGTGGCTGGATCTAAGAAGAAAAGTACTCGCGCCAGACTGGTGTTTCGAGTCAACATCCCTCGCCCGGATGGCTCTGTGCACACATTACAGACCTCGTCGTCTCCCATACTGTGCAGTGAGTGGCTTTGGGTTATTCATAGCATCTCCCTGCTGGCGAGCCCAGCTGGTACTCTCATCACATAGGAGAGGTAGGGATTAGAGGGGGGGATAATGAATGTTTATATTATTAAGGCCATAGAGCCAAAAAAAAGAAAGAAGAATGAATCCAAGGCAGAGCATCAGGTGCCTACTGAAGAGAGCTACTAGGGCTGTGATGAATTGCACTACTTTGTTTTGAAATTGAATTTCTGTGTCACCAGCAAATAGAGTATTCCAGGTTGCTTGTAATTTAAGTTGTGCTGACACCATCTGTAGCATTCTGCTGATTATACAGGAAATGATGTTGATTGTGTTAATAAGGACAGAAAACACATTTGCATTAGGATTTTAAAGGATTAGTTTATCCAAAAATTAACATTTGCTGAAAATGTACTCCCCCTCAGGCCATCCGAGATGTAGATGAGTTTGTTTCTTTATCTGAACAGATTTGGAGAAATGTAGCATTACATCACTCGCTCACCAATGGATCCTCTGCAGTGAATGGGTGCCGTCAGAATGAGAGTCCAAACAGCTGATCACTATAATCCACAAGCAATCCACACCACTCCAGTCCATCAATTAACGTCTTGTGAAGTGAAAAGCTGCGTGTTTGTCAGAAAGAAATCCATCAAGACATTTTTAGCTTCAAACCGTTGCTTCCTGCTAAAATATGAGTCCTCTATTCATAATATTGCCATAATATAAGTTGTTTCGCCTCAATCAGGAGAGAAATATGCACAGATCAATCATTGTTTGCAAGTGAAAACAGTTCTAAACCAATATATTGGTGGATTTTGATGTCAGAGGACAACAGGGGTTTGATGTTTTCACTGGAAGAAGCTTTATTATGGATTATGGACTCATTGTTATTGGCCCAAAATGATGGTTTAAATAAAAAAAAAATGTCATAATGATTGATTTGTTTCTTACAAACATGTAGCTTTTCACTTCACAATACATTAATTTATAGACTGGAGTTGAGTGGATTTCTTGTGGATTATTGTGATGTTTTTAGCTTTTTGGGCTTTCATTCTGACGGCACCCATTCACTGCAGAGGATCCACTTCTGAGCACTTCTGGCTATACATTAACAGCATAATGCCTGTGTTCCTTCATGGTTTCCTTCTATGGCTTCAAAGCAAAAATAACCAGGTTTTTCGCTAGTCACAAGCTGATTTGGCTATATGGCTTTGTTGCTATATGGCCCAGATATAATGTCAGATGTGCGGAAACTAAATATTTAGTCATGGTCTGCTGCACAGAAACATGACTGTGTAACCTAATGGTCGCTTTCTCTCTTTCTCCAATTGATTCTGCTTTTATAGCCCAGCCTGCAGGTGTACCTGAGATTCTCAAGAAGAGTTTGCACAGCTGTTCGGTTAAAGGGGGGAGTGAAGTCTTTATTATTGGAAAAAACTTTCTCAAAGGAACCAAGGTCATATTTCAGGAAAATGCTTCAGGTATCTTTACATGATAAAAAGTATCATGTCATTTTCTATGCAAACATTTCCTCTTTAACCTCTGCCTCTTTGACTGTAGCAGATGACAAGTCCTGGAAGGCAGAGGCTGACATTGACATGGAGTTTTTCCATCAGGTAAGCCATAGCATCTGCTGTGTCTATTATTTGACTGTGTGGGCTGATCAAGCATGGCAAAAATAGAGACAGCTTTGCACATGTCACAGACACTGGTGTCCCCAATTGTTGCCTGACAAGTGTTTTGAATATATCTGTTTTTGCAGTGACTTGCCCTAAAATGTCATCAGTGATCTTGGTCATTTTCAGTGTTTTTTGTAAATATATTGGGTGCTTCTACAGCTAGCTCTATTATACTTATGCGAAGGGTCCAAAATGTACACAAATGTATGAAAAAATTGCAAAAAAATAGATGACTAAATGTACGGTCTGACATCTCATTTGATTTGCAGGTAATTTGAGTGAATTTTATCAAAATGTCTGATATTCTCCTTTGAAGTCTCATAAAGTACACAAACCATTACATTGTATATATACCAGACACTTGTAATTGCTGCTCATTATTGATGTTATAATGAGAAAAATAGTCAGATTTAACTGCAATTAGTACATAAATAAACTGCAATTTTTAAATCTTTGACTTTCTCCCCTTTTAGAATCACCTTATTGTCAGAGTCCCTCCATATCAAAATCCAGCTATCACATCTCCTGTATCTGTTGGTATCTATGTTGTTACGAATGCTGGACGATCCCATGATATTCAACCATTTACATACACTCCAGAGCCAGGTCAGTTTAATCTCCACCGTAAGCATGAGTCTTAAACACAACAGATTTGCCAAAAAGTGTTTCCCAACCCCGTTCTTGGAGGCTCACTTTGGGTGTCTCCCTTATCGAACCTATCCATATGAGGACTTGGAGTCTCTACTAATGATGAGTTGAATTTGGTGTGTTTCTTTTGGAAGAGTTTGAAAATGTACAGTGGGTGTGCCTCAAGGAACAGAATTGGGAA
The DNA here is from genome assembly GCF_001515645.1 of Sinocyclocheilus grahami. Lineage (NCBI taxonomy): Eukaryota > Metazoa > Chordata > Actinopteri > Cypriniformes > Cyprinidae > Sinocyclocheilus > Sinocyclocheilus grahami. The sequence goes on along the minus strand of NW_015505641.1, from coordinate 1,556,178 downwards.
CCATTCATAAATATCACTGATCTAGAAACATGCTTTTTTTTACAGTTGTCGATTCTTCTGTGAAAAAGGAAGTCTTGCCTCCAGTGACACCTTGTTGTTTTGAACAAATGAAAGGTGAGCAAACATCTGTGTCTATTAGCATTACGGAATATTGCTCAATGACAGCCAGGGTTATGTAAGTGTCACTGGCCCTCTGTCTTTTGTTTGATATAGTAATCGATACTGCTTTGATGACGCCGGTTTTGCCTCTTGTTAAACGAGAAGAGGCCACTCCAATGGAGGTCTCCAGTAACCCCTCGGCTTTCAAGGTTTGTACAAATCACAAGACAGATACCACCACAATAAAGCAGTACTGCATGAACCATTTCCGTATATATTTTGATAAATGCCTATGTCTATCCTGTTTGTAACCCATCAGACCTCTGAAGTCATCAATTCCGCCCAGCAAGCCTTAGATATGAGTGCTGAGATCTCCACCAATAACTGCAAATTTTCCAGTCCGCTGACACACCAAACAAGAGAACAGGATCAATCTCAGAATTCTGTCTTTTCCAACAAAGAACCATTCAGCACCATCCAGGAACAGAATCTTGCACCCAGTGGCTCTTTCCATGTGCCTAATAAATCTCTTCTTCAGCAAGGAGTTCAGCCATTCCTCTTGGAACACAGAGAGAGTCTTGGACAGGAGAGGACGGGCAACAGCGGCGGTTCAGTGGTGGGGCTCTCCCAGATTGATGACAACTCACAGCAGCAGCTCTCACTTCTACCTCCAGATGAGGTGGCACAACTGGAGCAAGCCGTGCGGCAGTTGCAAGCAAAGGGGTTCTGCAACATCCATCTCCAGAGTGAGAATTCACTGTCAAAACAAAGACACCATCAACTTCAACAGCAGCATCAGCAAATTCAACAACAGCAGCAGCAAATCCAGCAGCAACAACAGCAAATCCAGCATCAGCAGCAGCACATCCAGCAACAAGAGCAGCAAATCCAGTTGCAGCAGCAGCAACACCAGCAACAGCAAGCTCTGGAGAACCTTCAACATCAGCTCTTTCAGCCCCAGGTTCAAATCCATTGTACTTCAGAGCAGCAGAGCTCTTCCCAAGGTATGGTTCAGAATGGAAGCTCCCTCTTCCAGCAAACCCCATCACAACAACAGCAGCAGCAACAAGCATCCTTGTTTCAACAAGCAACTGGCTTTCTTCAGCAGCAACCCAGTCATTCCTCGCCTTCCCTGTTTCACAACCCTACGGCCATGACCGAAGCCCAAAGCCCACAGGAGGCTCTTTTCCACTCACAGAAGACCTCACCCAATCAGGATCAGGTCCAAGCTTCCCTTTTCCAAAGCAATCTGACGGTTCTCGGTGGGTCCAACATGTCTGCGGAAGCTCAACCCTCTGCAACCAGTATGTTTCTTTCCCAAAATGCCATACCAGGTCAACTTGCTGTTAACGCCGGCCAGCCACAGCAACTAGCCTTTCTCACTTCTATGCAGACATCTTCTCTCGAGGCACCATCTGTATTTCAGACTCCACCCCAACTGTCCCCCATTCAGCAAGGCACTCCGATGGAGCAGCAACAGTCACCACAGCGTACACAACCTGGCTCCATGTTCCAGAGCATCTCCCAGTCACCAAGCAAACTCCCCCATGGTCAGCAGCAGCAGGCTGGCCTACTCCTCGGTTCCTTAAATTCTCCAGTGACACAAGAGCAAACCTCCAATCTGTTATTTGGTGGCCAAGTCCAGATAGGATCGATGAACAACAGCAGCCTAGCTTCTCCAGAACAACAGAGCACTTCCCTTCCCTTCTCTCAGGCCGGCATGGTTACGGTCAGGCAGCAGGAGTCGTCTGAACCCATGACATTTCAGGATCAGACTACTATGGTGGTCAGCCCCTCCTCGAATAAGCCCATTTTCCAAGACCAGCAACCAATGCAGTTGGCACCAAGTTCTGGTACAGCCCCTTCACAGTCTGTAAACCTCTTCATGGCCCAGTCCAACATTCAAGGGGGAATGGCTTCTCAAGAACCCCTTTTTGCACCACAGAGTGATGTTAGCCGAATTCAGACTAGCACTTCCTCTCCAGTACAACAGCCTGGTCAACTCTTTCAGACCACAGTGAGTGGAAGTCTCAATCAGCCCAACCAGAATCAGCAGCCAGACCTATTCCTCTTTGAGATTCAGAATGGTTAGTCAATATTCTTTAATATACTTCAGGCCTCAACGCTAAGGATTTTTTCTACTCACCCGGTCGGGCCAGTGGTTCATGTATTTTACTTGCCCTGCCACAAAAAAATTAAATAGTTGTTATCGTTGTTTTTGACCCATTTTATCTTTTATTCTAATAAATAAGCTTATACGACACCAACATTTTAGATACCAATTAAATTTGACAATTTTCGATTCCAATTTTGATACCACAGCAAAAACTACTAGCCTAACAAATATAAAGTTCAAACATTATTAAAGACAATTGAACAGTCAGTAAATAAGAACAAATTAACAAATTACAAGCAATAGCACAATTAAATATATAGAAAAAAGTTACAAATTAAATTTAGTTTTTTATGTTTGTAGGTGCTTAGCTACAGAAATTGAATAATCACGTGTAAAATAACATTGCATATTCTTCACTCAGTATCACTTCATCTTGATTTTTCATGGCCAATTCTGATTTTTCTTTTTTTTTACAAGCAAATTGCCTGATTGATTTTTTTTACATTTGTTTTATTTTTTTAAGCAAGAGACAAGAAAGAATGAAAATGTGAGTACATGAACAAAAGGTTTATTAGCACTATTACAGTCCATTTGAAATTAGAGGCAACCACTTGATTGGTTGATCCAAAAAAAGAGATGCTACACACATTTAGCATGAGCAGTTTTTGATTTAATTTGATTGTGTAATTAAAAAAATTAAAGCAGAAACAGAATGGTCTGACTTCACTCTCTGACAGCAGGTGGCGCTTATGGAACAGCAGTGATACAGCGTTTCCTTGGTTACCGCTGTAAGCAAAGCAACACTACAGTAATATGCATTATACAGAGACAAGATGAAAAGAAAATAGCATCTAAACTTTCCTGAAAACAGCCAGTTCCCCTCAGCGATACATTCATGTATCCCCCCACCCCCAATTCAATATTTTGCGCATTATGAGTTTGTTCTGCCTGCAACAGTATTTTCTCCTCTTTGCGTCCATCTTCAGCATTTCTGACCTCTGTTAACGGCTGTTTACAGACTTTGTAATATTTTCACACAAATAACATTTTAGAAAATGCAACAAAAATGGCCAGTTGACCGGTGCATCTGTAGCCTACTCCACCGTATAAATTAAATATAGATCATTAATCATTGTTAAAGCTACAAAGTTACTTGCCAAGACGGGTATTTCGACATACTTTTGTATGTATTTGTCCATTCAAGCACAAGAAGACGCGGAAAGAAACTCGAGGCTTGCGCGTTGTGTGCTCGCTGTGCACACAGAACACAGCGTGTGAGTACTGAATGGAGTTGTCTTTTGCTTCTTGCTTGAATGCTTTAAAATCGCTTACATTTTTTAGCAAGGCTTAAAAACACGTGAACAAACTTTAGTGGCGATGCAGCAGTGGCCCGATCTGACCAGTGACAAATCCGTCAACTGTCCCGAGCGTCTTTCACGCTGGCCCCGGATCCTTATTGTCGAGCTCTGTACTTGCTTTAGACCTGTTTGACTCATAATTCAGAGCCATAAGTCATTCTAACGATTTCTTTCCTGCAGAATGCAGTCAGCTGATGAACAGCCAAGGATCTACACTTTCTGATCAGATCATTGCCATCAATCAGTCTGGACAGAGTCAGCAAGAGAGTGAGGGGCAAATCCAGTCTTTACTTGGGCAGTCCATGCCAGACCCTGGAACTTTGCAGAGCACTTTGACAACCTCTCAGAACATGGAGAAGATTGACGACCTTCTGGTGAGCCTACAGGAGCAAAGCAGTAACATCTCCCACTCCTTCTAGGGCTTTCAAGTTGTAGCTGCCCAAAATCTCTCCATGTGATTGTAGATATTTCTTGCACACGTCTCGCATAGTTGTGTATCCTCTATTTTGAATATTTCAAGAATATGGAGATATTTTGCTCAGACCCCTTAAAAGAACTAGCAAGACAGAGTAAGTCATTCACTTTAGACATTGACACTGAGAAAGTATAGTCGCCTGTTGAAAGATCTGTCAGAATCACAAGTCAATCCATGATCTACAACTTCTGTTTTGACCCGCAATTCTCCAGAACCCTCTGGAGAACCTCAATGCATCTTTTCAAGAGGAGCATTTCTCTGAGGAACTAACAAAATGCAACCCATATGTTCCTGCTATAAAGACTGTCATTAGTTCCGCAGCAACCCCATCATAAAAAAAGGCTTTGAGGCATTTGAAATATATATTGAAGTTGCTTGAGTACACAGTAGGATATTTGAGGCACCTGGAAACCTAGAGATTCCCCAGAGGGTTTCTCTGGTGTGGCAGTCTGAAGAACTGAAACGCTGCCTCGAGTATCTCTTTATTTTTACAGTGACAGAAAGCATTTTGAGAAGATCAGGACACATGGGATGACTGCAGTTATGCCTGAACGTGATTTGTGTTTCTCGGTGAGCCTTGGATAACTTTGTGATACCGATTTTTAGCTGTAAACTAAACATATAATCAAGAATGCTTGATAGAAGCAGTCTGCAATGAGATTTTTATTTTGTAAACATACATTAATACCTTTCTGTCTCATTACACTTGAGTATCTATAAGCTATTTTCTTTTGGAGAAATATTTTATTCAGTCAAATGGGGAAAGAAAATATCTAAGTGGGAAAAAACAAACGCGTTTTGGCATTTTCCTTCTAGCACTTTATATATGTTTTCAGTGTGGTTAGTTACTCCTGACTCATTGACATCTCAAAACATGTTTACTGTATAACTAATTCTAGTGTCCTTCATCTCAGTCTATTCAGTCTATTTTAGACTAACCCGTATAATTCTACCAATTAGAAATGTACATTCCTGCTTTAAAAAAAGCAGATATCAGTAATCTGAAAAACAATTTGCTTCTGATATTTATGTTTGATTTTGGTTTACACAAGTCATTTCTTGCCATCTCATTTTGCTTGGTGTCTGCTTTGTTTTGCATGTCTGAGTGACATTATTTTATGATAATACCTCTAAAAGTGTGTCATTGTTCAATTTATTCTTTTACTGATTCTAAAATATTGACAGTTCATGCGTATATCATTTTGTGTCATTGTGATGGGTTATTATTTTATTTACCAGTGTCTGGTACGCTGGAACAAGGCCGATTGTTTTTATTGGCAAATCAGAAGGGAGTGTCCAACCAGTATTATAGACAAGTTCTCTGAACATACTGACATACAGTAAATACAAATGCTGAAAATGCTGGGGAAGCTACCCTTTATCTTTTGTAGCAGAAATATTTGTTTGTATCACTTTTCACATTTTATAGCCAATAAATAGCCATCGGCATGTCAAAACCGAAGACCATGTTAAACATTTGATCTGCTTTTTCAAAAATTGGCCGTTTTTGTGGCTCAGGTGGTTCAGTGTTTGTATATTCGGTTATGAAGTGAGCTTGTTTTGAATGTAGAGAAACATTATGTGAGCTATGTATTTCTGGTAATGTCAAGCTCCTGTATGTGTTCTAGCGTCAGACGTGATGTAAAGCTGTCAAACTAGTTTGAGTATTAGGCTGATGTGACGTTAGTTGGCAGATCGTCTTGTTGTTAGCATCAGGATGAATACATTATGAGGGAGCTGTTCTCTGTAATGTCACAAAAATGGCTCATTTGAGCCTGCTATGGTATTCAATGTCAAATTTTTGACCGTTTTCTTTGCTCAGAACCTTGGGTGATTTTTATGCCTACTTTTTAGTAGACTATTATATCCTCTTTTTGGAGAAGTTTTGCTTGAAGGGTGCTCTTGTTTATCTCTGCATAGGGAAGAACTGTGAACAGGAACCGGAAAAAGAGTTTTTTTGTGATTTATCGTCATCTCTGTACAATACTAATTGTTGTTGTTTTTCATAATAGTCCATATTTATGTGAATATTTACTTTTTCACCATAACTCTTTTTAGAAAGTATTTATTTTTGTGTCTCAAGAATTTTCACTATTAGAATCGATGCCTTGATTTAAATTAAAATGCATAATTATGACATACATATATATATATATATATATATTTTTTTTTTTTCTGTCATGTTATCTATTAAAGAAAAAAAAAATGTGTGTAGCCCATGTACTATTGTAACATCATGTTTAGGCCGCACATACATTGTTGAGAGTCATTGTCATAATGCACAGTTATTCAGTTGTACATTCATGTTGTACTTTCACTATTGCAAAAAGATATTATGATTCTCAACTCAACAGCTGAATTTTTAGGGGATTTAATAACTTGCTGGTCAAAACTGGACTTCCTATAATGATTTCATAAATTTTGGGGGAATTTAAGCCATAAAAACAAACATTGCCCCCCCAAAAAAATCAGATTTGTATGATTCTTGGGACCAATTGTAAATTATTTATAGTTCAATTAAGAAATCTAAACATCTGTTTTGGGTGAAATAACGTTAAAAAAAATCTATAAAATGTAATGGGTAAAGTGTGCAAGTGCAATGTCTGTCCTTTGGTAGTCTTTTTCCTTAAAAGTAATAAAAGTCACAGTTCAATATTGAAAATTAGGCTTTGCATATCACAAATTGCTTAATTTATTTGTATACTGAAACACATTTTTCCAATTCATCCCAATCACAAAATCTATACTAAACGATATGCCTCTAAAGTCAATGAATTTTTATATCGGTTGACATTGTAAATATACAGTAATTGGTAGCTGTGCCTTCTGATTTGTAATTAAAAGCAGATCATTTATTGGCAATTGCCTGTTTTGACTGCTCATGAAACCAACGCCCCTTTAAAATGTGTTCCGAGAAAAAGGAACCAAGATGGCATTGTATTATTTCACAATTTGTTTAATATAATATATGCTTCTTTTTAATTTTTGTGCAGCAGACAATATATGCAGTTAGACTGAGTGCAAGAAAAAACTGTTTTTTTTTCGTATTCAGTTGGACTTCTTTAATCCTTCAACAAAAAGGATTAAAGAAGTTTATTAATTGTTGCTTATTAATATATGATAATTCCTAATGCGCCATAATGATGTGCACAGTAGGTATTATGTCAGTCTTACAGCAATATACTTTATTGTGTCAGTTTGCAATAATGTGTTGTCCGATTTGGAAAGTCTCCACTGAATGTGATGATATAAAATGAGCTACTTCTGACATATTTGTACAATTTATTACAAAAATCATGTATTTTGCTTTAGTTGGGACATTTTTACTCTTGCAGCTATTTTTTTTTCTTTTCTGTAAATGTGCTGCTATGTATCAATAAAAATAGGTTAAAGAAAAATAACTCCAGACTTTTTTGTTCTGTTCTATCATGCATTGACCGTTGTTTCTGGAAATGGCTGTGAACATCGGCATAAAAGGAAAACAAAGTCATTTCAAAGTTAAGAGTTAAAAAACGAATGAACTAGTAATAATTACTATAGTAAATCTGCATTGTTTAGTTTGAGCTATTTCCCGTGTTTGCAATGAATGAAGAGAGATCACATAGGCCTTCGTTTTAAAACGTTTAACTATGCATTTTGTATCAATCAAATGCATATTACAAATATTCAGACAATACAGAAGCTGCCTTGTATATTGTGGATAACATATAGACAGGACTGTCGAAGTGAAGTTATTTAAGAATAAAAAATATATGTATAAATAACTTCCTATTTTCATTTAGATAAATGCCAATAATTATATTAAACACTGTTACATTCATATTTAAAACAGTGGGAGGGTTGAATACTGAAATGGTAGAATTGCCAGAACTGATGCAACATGACAGAATATTTCATAAACTGGGTGGAAGTGATGGCCCTAACACACACACACACACCCACATACACATACACAGTCACACACACACAGTCACACATACACACACAGTCACAGTCACACACACACACACACATACACA
>NW_015505641.1:1546112-1546886 GCF_001515645.1 Sinocyclocheilus grahami | reverse complement strand
GAGTGCGTGTGAGTGAGTGTGTGTGTGTGCGTGAGCGTGTGTGTGTGTGCGTGTGTCAGTGTGTGTGTGTGCGTGCGCGTCAGTGTGTGTGGCGGAAGAGCGCGGAGAACATGGCAGACGGAGCTGTTGTGGATGGAGAGAAACTCAGCAAAAAGTACCCACATTTATAGCATTACAGCGCTTAAACTGATTCTGTGCGATATAACACTTAAGATAAGTTTGCATGTGTGTATTATGTGGCTTATCGCGTCCGTTATGATATATGAGATCGATGGGGAAATGCATGCCGGGCAAACGTGGTTGATATGCGTGCCTCTGCTCGTTTCTGAGAACCTTTCAAAAATAAGATTCAGCGATTATTCTACGTCGTGTCTTCGTATGCTTCTCTTATCGTAGCGTCTCTGTCCTTAGGCTATTAAAGTATCTTATTTACTCGGTTGACTCTAAATGGTTTCACTATCGGTTCTCGGATCATCTCCGATCTGACGAATTCAGAATACCAATACTAAGGGGTGAACGATATTGACAAATTATATCTCGATATTTTCTGGGATTTTATCGATAACGATAATTAGACGATATTTTGCTGAGTGAGTTATTGTGCTGGTACCTTAAGGACTGCCGAAGACAGCTGACTCATAATGTTTTTAATATTCTTCATATTCTGTGTGGTGGTCAATTCATACTGATAGAAATTCAACTTTTCCAATAAGTTTAAACTGATTTTTACACTTTATGGGCATTTTTACCTTTATAAAGCCATTTTTTCTAAAA
>NW_015505641.1:1540035-1545204 GCF_001515645.1 Sinocyclocheilus grahami | reverse complement strand
TTCCATTTTTATTTTTGAACCGATTCGAATGATTCAGTGAATCGTTCCGACTCAAACGAACGAATCATTTAGAGTCAGCTGTGTTTGTCATTTTAAAGTAGCTGTTAGCACCTGTCAGGTGTTTCATAACAGCATTATTGTTATTATTCTAGAATGAGAAGAATAATTTATACATGTCTGTCCCCATTATTTGGAAAAAGCAACAACAATGATGCTAAAATAATTAGAGCCTGTCCGATATATCGTTTTGCCGATATTATCGGCCGATATGAACCTGTCAACGATATATCGGTATTGGCGAATATGCTGCCGATATGAATTTTTTTTTACAGAACATATAACGCAGATAAAATGCTTGAAATGGTGTAATTACTTAGTTTGTCCAGCAGAGTTTTCCAGCGCTCCATTGTTTGCTACTGGCGACCTGGATGAAATGCTTTAAAGCTTAAGTCAATAGAAAACCATTGAAACTTTGAACGGCCATATCTCTGTAACGGTAGCCCCACCGGGATCGATGTTGTGCGAATCCGCACCAAATTCGGGGGATCCCTTCAGCTCGAGGAACCCTTTCAAACATGAATCGAGTGTACGTCTAGAGGCCCACTTTCGAATGAGAGGACCGCCGCGTCGATAGCCCCCGGGGTTCGGGAGTTAGGGGTGGTTAAATTCGCGGTCCGGCGCCGACCGATCTAGCGATCCTGGGGGGCTACCGACACGCGGAGGGTGGAGTTCGATAGGGCTCCTCGAGCTGAAGGGATCCCCCGAATTTGGTGGAGATCCGCGTTCGTGAGATATTGACACCAGTCAACACTTTCACTTCAGTAAGGAGGTCTCTTGTTCAGGCAGCAGCATTCAAGCGTTGTCTTATTCGACCGTAAGTGCCCTACGAAGTGGACTTCACATGAAATACCGCCATGATTCCAGTTCCAAGGGAACGTACACATTACATTCAAAGAGCATTAAAGTGTGCGAGACGTGAATTTAAATTGTATTTATTTACAGAGGTATATTATGTCACACTTCACACTTCTCTAGTAAGTTTCGTCTGTGTGTGAAGACAGTAGCGCAAATTCGTGAATGAATGTTCCGAAGTGAAATAAACTTCAACGGAATAAAATTGAATGGAATTGAATTTAATTAAAGTTGAATAAACTTCAACTTTACTGTTCAGTGCACTGATGTCAGACTCATTTTGGATAATAAAGTTTATTGTTAAATGCCCTGCCTCCATTACATATCTCTTTCACGTCATTATAAGTGTTTCATCACCACATTTGAGTGATCATTGCAAAAATGTGTTTGTGTATATATATTCTGTTTATGTATATACTGAATTCTATATATAGTACCAGTCAAATGTGTGGACACACGAATGGGAAAGTGTCCAAACTTTTGACTAGTACTGTACTATAATATACACAAAGAATATCGGCCGATATATCGATATCGGCCTTTTTTTACTCCGTAATATCGGTATCGGCCCCAAAAAACCCATATCGGTCGGTCTCTAAAAATAATATATTTATCACTCATGGAATCACAGTATAATCATACGATACCATCCATATCGTACGTTTTTGTAAGGGTGCAATAAATCTGACCCTGATTTTTCTTGATTCATCAAATAGGACGTTCGCATCATGTTGACTCTGGTCAGAATATGCAGGCTGCAAGCGTTCAGGCCGCAGACGTTTGCTCTTCCCAGCTCACAAAACCTGCTTATTGAAGGAAGTCGCTGGAGAAGTGGCAAAAGGTTGGTGGTGTTTCCATTTCATGTGAAAAGCGACCAACCTTTTGTCACTCAAAAACTGTGCTTGCTATAGACCTCCACAGCTAGATGTGCAACACCAATGCCTGTAGTGTTTTTTAACCACGGCCGGCGACTGAGCTTCTTTCTCGTTTGTTCTCAGTGAGCTGAAAAGGCGCATGAAAGCTGAAAAGAAAGCAGCTGAGAAGGAAACCAAGGTCAAAGAACAGCAGGAACAGAAGGAGAACAGTGACAAGTCACAGCAAAATGCGTATGGAGACGATGAGGAAACCTTGGACCCAAATGTACGTTGATTATTGATTATGGAAGTCACATAGATTCAGAATGAAATGTAACAGATTCTTCTCATCTCTCTGTTTTCAATGCAGCAATACTTCAAGATACGTTCACAAGCCATTCAAGCCTTGAAGGGAACAGCTGAAGACCCATACCCTCACAAATACAACGTGGACTTGTCGCTTACCGAGTTCATTGAACGATACAACAGCCTTCAGCCAGGGGACCACTTGACAGATGTTGTCCTCAGTTTGTCAGGTAAATGTTTTCTGCTTGTATTTGCACTGAAATAATTGAGCAAAGCTGAAAACGAAACTGAAATTAAAGTTTTCAGTTAGCCGAAAGCCGAAAATGAAGTTTCAGTTTATATTTGGGTAAATAAACTTGCCATGCATTTTTTGTTTCCCCCAAGTGTAAGTAAGTGCAATTCATTGTTACAGTGACTGTAATAAAAACTTGTCTCCAAGACTGATTTATTCAAACATACTTTAAATAATGAAGACATTGCTAGCAGGTTAAGTTAAAATATAATGAACATGTAATAGTGCATATTTATAAAAATTGCCCTCTCTAGAGTTAATTTTTCTAGCTAACTATCGCGTTTATGATGTAAATTTCCATGATTAAAAGACTGAGCAATTACATGAGACTTGATAGTAAAGGGGAAATAAGTGAAGAGGAAGTGATGATCGGTTTATGTGTGCTACGTGTTAATGTAACACATTAAAGAGCATCAAAATGACATTTATTGCATGAACTTTGTGATACAATTGACAGAAAGCTCAAAAGAAAAGAAAAATCTTATTGCACTTCTTGAATAATATTTGGTTAAATTTTGTGCATGCTTCAACAGAAAACAGCATGGACTAAAACAGTGTTTCTCAACCAGGGGTCCATGGATCCCTAGTGGTCCTTGACGTAAGGCCAGGGGGTCTGTATAAAGTATGAATTTTTGTGATATGACATGTTCCCATGAAAGAAAAATCCAATATAGCTGATGATATGGCCAAATACTGGACAAGTCAACTAATTTGAATTATACTTGACTGCATTTGGTCCTCACAAAGATACAAAGGATACATAGATGAGTCCATTTTGTTCTGGGGGTCCTTGAGGATGGTTCTGAATTGGACTGGGGTCCGGTACGCCAAAAGGTTGAGATTCACTGGACTAAAAGATAGATCTTTGAGAGATTTGAGAGTTGATATTGGTTCTTCAAAATGAAGATAGTTTAAAAACGATTAATCGGTATCTTTAACCTGTTTTGGTCAATGATCTTATGATTTTCATCCACCTAGAAACGTGATAAATTAACAAAAAGAGACATTTCTGCTGTTTGAATATCCTTTTAAAGACATTTTGAGCCTTTTCTTATTTTGTACCTTTGCGCTTTGCTTGATTGAAAGGTCGTATCCACGCCAAGAGGGCTTCAGGTGCCAAGCTGCTGTTCTATGACCTGCGAGGAGAGGGCGTCAAGCTGCAGGTCATGGCCAACTCCAGGTCTGATTTGCACTCTGCTCCATGTTTTTTTTTTTTTTTATTCTTTTTTGTTGCAGTAACATAACCAGGTTTTGGTCTGCTATTCTTAGGAGCTACAAATCAGAAGAAGATTTTGTGCACATCAACAACAAATTAAGGCGTGGGGACATCATTGGGGTCCGGGGGAACCCTGGCAAGACAAAGAAAGGCGAGTTGAGCATCATCCCGATCGAGATGACCCTGTTGTCCCCATGCCTTCATATGCTTCCCCACCTTCACTTTGGCCTGAAAGACAAGGTATAATCTAGATGTTGAAACACCTTGGAAATAACGACTTTCTTTCGGTTTTGCTCCTTCTCGGCATCCTCTTTAACTCTTATTTACATTTTAGTGTCAGTACAGTAACACAGCGAAAACGAACATGCTGTTGAACACAGCAATTGCTTGTGAAAAAGAAGTGAACTTTAGCATACTTAAAAAACAAACAAAGAGTACTTAAAAAGAATATACTTAAGTGGGGACTGAATTTAATGTTTTCAGACACATAATTGCATGTTAATTGCTAGTTGACACTTAGAGTGCTTTTTTGACTAACTTAAGTAGGATATAAGTACATCTTTATATGTAATTTCACCTTTGCTTTGAAATATGGTTAAAGGGTTCTGCTCAATGCACAGACAAGCATTTATGGTAAACTAAAATATACTTTAATGTAAGTTCTATTGAAATTTGTATGTCGTGTATTGAAATATATGTGTAATTACACATTTGTAATGAAGTTGCAATTTAGCACATTTAAAATATATGAACTATGTGAACACAAAAAGTGGAAGTTTGTAGTATTTTACATGCGCTTTAGTATGTTAGTCAACACATCAAAATAAGTACTATTTTAAACCGCGACAAACAAATGAGACATGATTTAAAAATGTACTTTAAAACTTTTAATTTTAAATTATTACAAAATGACATTTTTAGTTAATTAAAAATTTTCAAAATGAACTTTTTAGACATTTACTAAGTTATGAAAGTGGCCTTTTATTTCATTAAAATTATATTATCTGCAAGTACAGTTTTTGAAAATATAATTTTAAGATTTGAAGTACACTACAAGTGCATATTCAGAGCAGTTAAGTACACTTTTTTTCATAGAGGATTTGCATGATATTTACAAAAGGAATCAATATATAAAAGGGCTGCACAATTAATCTAATTTCTAATCGCGATTACAATTATGGATGCCACAATTACGTAATCGTTCAAAGTCCACTTATGTTATTCTGCGTGCTTAAAATGTGTTTTTTTCTTTCCACATGTGATCTTAAGGGGTTTTTCCCATTATTTTGATTTTAGTTTTAGTATAACATTATAATACCATTCATATTTTTACTTTTTTTATAATTTAAAGAAGAAACCAATCTGATGTATAGTTGACATTTGAGGCTTAATACTATAGAAAAGCACTAAAAGTTTGAGTGTTTTCAGCTTGTTTATTTTCATATAAAAATACGGCATGCAGTTGCGTCAAACAATGGTATAGACATCATTCAATGTAAATTGTGATAATCGTAATTAATAATCGTAATTACAATTTCAAGGGAATAATCGACTATTATGATTTTTGTCATAATCGTGCAGCCCTAATA
>NW_015505641.1:1516708-1523423 GCF_001515645.1 Sinocyclocheilus grahami | reverse complement strand
TTTTTTAACCACGGCCGGCGACTGAGCTTCTTTCTTGTTTGTTCTCAGTGAGCTGAAAAGGCGCATGAAAGCTGAAAAGAAAGCAGCTGAGAAGGAAACCAAGGTCAAAGAACAGCAGGAACAGAAGGAGAACAGTGACAAGTCACAGCAAAATGCGTATGGGGACGATGAGGAAACCTTGGACCCAAATGTACGTTGATTATTGATTATGGAAGTCACATAGATTCAGAATGAAATGTAACAGATTCTTCTCATCTCTCTGTTTTCAATGCAGCAATACTTCAAGATACGTTCACAAGCCATTCAAGCCTTGAAGGGAACAGCTGAAGACCCATACCCTCACAAATACAACGTGGACTTGTCGCTTACCGAGTTCATTGAGCGATACAACAACCTTCAGCCAGGGGACCACTTGACAGATGTTGTCCTCAGTTTGTCAGGTAAATGTTTTCTGCTTGTATTTGCACTGAAATAATTGAGCAAAGCTGAAAACGAAACTGAAATTAAAGTTTTCAGTTAGCCGAAAGCCGAAAATGAAGTTTCAGTTTATATTTGGGTAAATAAACTTGCCATGCATTTTTTGTTTCCCCCAAGTGTAAGTAAGTGCAATTCATTGTTACAGTGACTGTAATAAAAACTTGTCTCCAAGACTGATTTATTCAAACATACTTTAAATAATGAAGACATTGCTAGCAGGTTAAGTTAAAATATAATGAACATGTAATAGTGCATATTTATAAAAATTGCCCTCTCTAGAGTTAATTTTTCTAGCTAACTATCGCGTTTATGATGTAAATTTCCATGATTAAAAGACTGAGCAATTACATGAGACTTGATAGTAAAGGGGAAATAAGTGAAGAGGAAGTGATGATCGGTTTATGTGTGCTACGTGTTAATGTAACACATTAAAGAGCATCAAAATGACATTTATTGCATGAACTTTGTGATACAATTGACAGAAAGCTCAAAAGAAAAGAAAAATCTTATTGCACTTCTTGAATAATATTTGGTTAAATTTTGTGCATGCTTCAACAGAAAACAGCATGGACTAAAACAGTGTTTCTCAACCAGGGGTCCATGGATCCCTAGTGGTCCTTGACGTAAGGCCAGGGGGTCTGTATAAAGTATGAATTTTTGTGATATGACATGTTCCCATGAAAGAAAAATCCAATATAGCTGATGATATGGCCAAATACTGGACAAGTCAACTAATTTGAATTATACTTGACTGCATTTGGTCCTCACAAAGATACAAAGGATACATAGATGAGTCCATTTTGTTCTGGGGGTCCTTGAGGATGGTTCTGAATTGGACTGGGGTCCGGTACGCCAAAAGGTTGAGATTCACTGGACTAAAAGATAGATCTTTGAGAGATTTGAGAGTTGATATTGGTTCTTCAAAATGAAGATAGTTTAAAAACGATTAATCGGTATCTTTAACCTGTTTTGGTCAATGATCTTATGATTTTCATCCACCTAGAAACGTGATAAATTAACAAAAAGAGACATTTCTGCTGTTTGAATATCCTTTTAAAGACATTTTGAGCCTTTTCTTATTTTGTACCTTTGCGCTTTGCTTGATTGAAAGGTCGTATCCACGCCAAGAGGGCTTCAGGTGCCAAGCTGCTGTTCTATGACCTGCGAGGAGAGGGCGTCAAGCTGCAGGTCATGGCCAACTCCAGGTCTGATTTGCACTCTGCTCCATGTTTTTTTTTTTTTTTTTTTTTTTTTTTTGCAGTAACATAACCAGGTTTTGGTCTGCTATTCTTAGGAGCTACAAATCAGAAGAAGATTTTGTGCACATCAACAACAAATTAAGGCGTGGGGACATCATTGGGGTCCGGGGGAACCCTGGCAAGACAAAGAAAGGCGAGTTGAGCATCATCCCGATCGAGATGACCCTGTTGTCCCCATGCCTTCATATGCTTCCCCACCTTCACTTTGGCCTGAAAGACAAGGTATAATCTAGATGTTGAAACACCTTGGAAATAACGACTTTCTTTCGGTTTTGCTCCTTCTCGGCATCCTCTTTAACTCTTATTTACATTTTAGTGTCAGTACAGTAACACAGCGAAAACGAACATGCTGTTGAACACAGCAATTGCTTGTGAAAAAGAAGTGAACTTTAGCATACTTAAAAAACAAACAAAGAGTATTTAAAAAGAATATACTTAAGTGGGGACTGAATTTAATGTTTTCAGACACATAATTGCATGTTAATTGCTAGTTGACACTTAGAGTGCTTTTTTGACTAACTTAAGTAGGATATAAGTACATCTTTATATGTAATTTCACCTTTGCTTTGAAATATGGTTAAAGGGTTCTGCTCAATGCACAGACAAGCATTTATGGTAAACTAAAATATACTTTAATGTAAGTTCTATTGAAATTTGTATGTCGTGTATTGAAATATATGTGTAATTACACATTTGTAATGAAGTTGCAATTTAGCACATTTAAAATATATGAACTATGTGAACACAAAAAGTGGAAGTTTGTAGTATTTTACATGCGCTTTAGTATGTTAGTCAACACATCAAAATAAGTACTATTTTAAACCGCGACAAACAAATGAGACATGATTTAAAAATGTACTTTAAAACTTTTAATTTTAAATTATTACAAAATGACATTTTTAGTTAATTAAAAATTTTCAAAATGAACTTTTTAGACATTTACTAAGTTATGAAAGTGGCCTTTTATTTCATTAAAATTATATTATCTGCAAGTACAGTTTTTGAAAATATAATTTTAAGATTTGAAGTACACTACAAGTGCATATTCAGAGCAGTTAAGTACACTTTTTTTCATAGAGGATTTGCATGATATTTACAAAAGGAATCAATATATAAAAGGGCTGCACAATTAATCTAATTTCTAATCGCGATTACAATTATGGATGCCACAATTACGTAATCGTTCAAAGTCCACTTATGTTATTCTGCGTGCTTAAAATGTGTTTTTTTCTTTCCACATGTGATCTTAAGGGGTTTTTCCCATTATTTTGATTTTAGTTTTAGTATAACATTATAATACCATTCATATTTTTACTTTTTTTATAATTTAAAGAAGAAACCAATCTGATGTATAGTTGACATTTGAGGCTTAATACTATAGAAAAGCACTAAAAGTTTGAGTGTTTTCAGCTTGTTTATTTTCATATAAAAATACGGCATGCAGTTGCGTCAAACAATGGTATAGACATCATTCAATGTAAATTGTGATAATCGTAATTAATAATCGTAATTACAATTTCAAGGGAATAATCGACTATTATGATTTTTGTCATAATCGTGCAGCCCTAATATATAATATTCAGTATTTTTATGAATAGTACTTATTGCTCAATGCAACATTGACTTTAGCATTTACAGATTGTCACAGTTGTCAGTAGATGCCTTAGTACCCATTAATGAATTTATCTGATGTGTTATGCAGTGTAGTCACAGTTATTCTTCATTCATAATATTCAGTAAAATTTGCTTGCAGTACCTAAATTCTGGTGTGGGTGGTAGGGCTTTCTGGATTTCCGCTGCCAAGCTCTGGAATAAACTGCCACAAGATCTCCGTGTTATCTCTTCACTCCAGACCTTTAAAACTGCTCTCAAAACTCACTTGTTTACAAGGTTTCTTAA
This sequence comes from Sinocyclocheilus grahami, assembly GCF_001515645.1. Lineage (NCBI taxonomy): Eukaryota > Metazoa > Chordata > Actinopteri > Cypriniformes > Cyprinidae > Sinocyclocheilus > Sinocyclocheilus grahami. The sequence continues at coordinate 1,519,788 of NW_015505641.1, read as the reverse complement.
TTGATTGCTTGCCTTAATTTTCTGTTCTATGCTTGTTTTGTAACATGTCTTGTATATTGCATATAATTTCAGCTCTGTCTGCTGTTTGGCTGTTCATATGTTGTATACTATCTGTTATTTACCTTATGTAAAGCGTCCTTGGGTCATGAAAGGCGCTATATAAATAAAACCTATTATTATTATAATGTTGCATGGACTGATCTACATGATGATCTTTTTGTCATTGTTCCTTCAGGAAACCAGGTTCCGACAGCGGTATCTGGACCTGATTCTTAATGACTTTGTGAGACAGAAGTTTGTGACCCGCGCCAAGATCATCACCTATCTCCGCAGCTTTCTGGACCAGCTTGGGTTTCTTGAGGTAAGGAGGTTGATTTCTGCAAAGAAAAGCAGTGCAGATTTCGGTTGTCTGCTGAGAGAGTTCCTTCAAGTTTTAAATGGTTGCCATTTGTGAATGTGTTTTACAGATCGAAACACCAATGATGAACCTGATACCCGGTGGTGCTGTAGCAAAACCATTTATTACCCACCACAATGAGCTCAATATGAAGCTCTACATGAGAATTGCTCCTGAGCTTTACCATAAGGTAAACGTGTCACTGCAGTAGTAGTTCAGAAGTAAAATTCCTAAATTATATTGCATCGTATCTAACCTTCATCAATGTTTCAGATGTTGGTAGTTGGGGGAATCGACCGTGTGTATGAGATCGGGCGTCAGTTCCGTAATGAAGGCATCGATCTCACCCACAACCCAGAGTTCACCACATGCGAGTTCTACATGGCTTACGCAGACTATCATGACCTGATGGAAATCACAGAGAAGCTTCTCTCAGGTTTGTTAAACCCCTGCTGTACCTCGTTCAGCTCATTTTGTGCTCTTGAATGTCTGCATCCTTTAACTGAAGAAGATGAAACATCGCAAAAAATACACATAAGCTTGTTAAGAAACTGGAATCGTTAAGTAGACGCAAAACATTAATTGTTTAGTTTCTTACTTCTCGTTCCTAGTGCTTCTAAAAGTGACCCAAAAAATGAAAATTGTGTCGTCATTTCCAGTGTTTTCCAGAAAATACGTTGCCTGTTATGAGAGGAAAAAAAAACACTGTTAAGTCACATTAATAATATATAAGTAAAAATTTTTTATTACATCCATAAATAATGTAAAATACAAAAACAAAAAATTTATAGACATAATAAAAATGTATTTTAGTTTCCCTCACTCCACAACAATGTTTTACATTTACTGTTATTCAGAACAGAACAAGCAAATTCTAGTGGCATTCATTATAAACAACATTTATTATAAACTCCAAGCCTAAACTAATTTGTATAAAGTGAAAACTACCAGACTGTGGGAAATGCACATAATAAACTTATACATAACCAACATTTTCAAGCTTCAAAAAGTTAATGAAGGCCTTATAAAAGTAATCCATTCATATGGATTTCTTTTACAATGTCTTTGTGAAATTTTTGAGGCACCAAAGTTTGGATAAGGGACTGAAATTATTATTATTTGGTGTATTTGGTGTAATGAAATGTGTTTACCCCAAAAAAACATTATTTTCCACATACTGTACATTATTGTTTCTCCTCTATGCCCCGCCTTTCTGAAACACGTCGATTTTTACAAAGCTCATCGGTCTGAAAAGCGAGGTGTGCTCTGATTGGCCAGCTATCCAGTGCGTTGTGATTGTTCTTTATGCACCAAGAGCTTGTAACACTTCAAAGAGAAAGGAAAAATTGAAATCGCATCATATGACCCCTTTAAAAAAATCTGTTTATTTCTTTGTTGCTTTCACAGGAATGGTGAAGCACATTACCGGAGGTTATAAGGTGATGTATCATCCTGATGGTCCAGAGGGACAAGCCTATGAAATAGACTTCACTCCTCCCTTCAAACGGATCAGCATGACTCAAGACCTGGAGAAGGAATTGGGGGTGAAGTTTCCAGCTCCTGACACCTACGACAGTGATGGTAAGGGTTACAGTTCATAAAACGAGCACAGAGAAGATCTGTGAAAATTGGTACCACGTGGAAATTACTTGACGTATGCTAACATAGATGCTGGGGCTCTGTTGCTAGAATGATTAAAGTGATAGTTCACCCAAATATGAAAATTCTGTCATTAATTACTCACCCTCATGTCGTTCTAAACCCGTAAGACCTTCGTTCATCTTCGGAACACAAATTAAGATATTTTTGATGAATTCTGAGAGCTCTCTGACCCTCCCATAGACAGCAATGTAATTACCACGATCAAGGTCCAGAAACGTAGCAAGGAGATCGGTAAAATAATCCATGTGACATCAGGGGTTCAACCGTAATTTTACGAAGCTACGAGAATACTTTTTGTACGGAAAGAAAACAAAAATAATGGGTCAGAGAGCTCTCAGAATTCATCAAAAATATCTTAATTTGTGTTCCGAAGATGAACGAAGGTCTTACGGGTTTAGAACGACATGAGGGGGAGTAATTAATAACAGAATTTAAATTTTTGGGTGAACTGACCCTTTAAAGTTCATCATAATTTTTTATTTATTTTTTTCTTACAGAAACGCGCAAGTTCTTAGATGACCTTTGTGTTCAGAAAGAAGTTGAATGCCCTCCTCCCAGGACGACTGCTCGTCTTCTGGATAAGGTATGAAGTACTGGGCAAAAACTGCCACTATAATAGAAATGAGTGACTGTGATGGAAAAGAGCTCATTCAGAGCAGATTCACAAAATATTCTTATGAATAAAATTCTTCTAAGCTGCTGTTTTCTTGTAATTTTTTAACTTAAGAACATTCTTAAATGTTTTTGGGAATGCAATATAGTTTTAACTTTATTCTTTTCCTTTAAATTGTTCTAAAGACAAAACATAAGATGAATTCCTGAAAAGTTCCAGAAAAATCCTGTTCTTAAAATTCATCGTAAATAATCTCTTAAAGTTAGGAAAACCTCCAACTTGTCTTTATTTTTTTATTTTTATTTTTTTACTTGTTTGTAAAAAATGTGCACACTTATGATTATAGAAATCTGTATCAAGTGCCTTTTTTTTTTTTTTTTTTTTTTTTTTTTTTTTTTTTTAAAAAAA
>NW_015505641.1:1513789-1516698 GCF_001515645.1 Sinocyclocheilus grahami | reverse complement strand
AAAAAGTTTCACATTTTTTTTTTAAAAAATTTTTTTAATTGTTTTTTTTTTTTTTTTTTTTTTTTTTTTTTTTTTGTTTAAGTAAAAAATTTAGAACTTAAGAAAATTTAAGATTTGGACTTCAAAATTGCATTCTTATGAAAATTCTTCTCATTAGATGACGACTTTCTTAAGATTTTCATGAATCCTGCCCCAGAAGCCTAAATGGCAGATACTTTCTTAGCCACACAAAGCAAACTAGCAGACCAGTTAATTATATGTAATACTTGATTTTGACTCTCAAAAATATGCACTCAAGACACTTATTTATTTATTTTTTTCACAAATTATTTATACTTTTCATATTCTTTGTGTTCATCATTGTACACACATTTTAAACTCACTTTGCCACATTTTTGTTGACAGCTTGTGGGAGACTTCTTGGAGGTGAAGTGCATCAACCCAACATTCATCTGTGATCATCCACAGATCATGAGTCCTCTAGCAAAATGGTATGTGCCTGACTTTGATTTGATTTATCACTGTAGTGTATGGTTAAATCACAAATGATCTAAAACATTCAACTAATGTGTCTCCTCCTCAGGCACAGATCACAGAAAGGCCTAACTGAGCGCTTTGAACTCTTTGTGATGAAGAAGGAGATCTGCAATGCCTACACAGAGTTGAACGATCCTATCAGACAACGAGAACTGTTTGAGCAACAGGCTAAGGTGAAGATACAATACCGAGTACTAGAGTTGTGACGGTGAGGAAATTTTCCCACTGGTTAATCGACGTGTGACAGCACAGGTAATACCGGTATCACCGCAGGGGCGTTCCCTCTTTTCCTCGCTTTCAAATAGCTTGTAAAAGTGGCGCGCGTATTTTTACTTTCACTTTCAATTAGCGGCAATTCGGAGTAAAGCAATTGTTCGTTTTTAGTTTGTTTGAATTTCCCTCTTTTCCTGGCTTTTCTTCGCTTTTAAATAGCTTAAAAACGTTGTGCGCATTTTACTTTCACTTTCAATTAGCGGCAATTCGGAGTAAAGCAATTGTTCGTTTTTAGTTTGTTTGAATTTCCCTCTTTTCCTGGCTTTTCTTCGCTTTTAAATAGCTTAAAAACGTTGTGCGCATTTTACTTTCACTTTCGAATTAGCGGCAGCTGGCAGTTAGGCGTCAACGGAATTGCTTGAATGCAACAACAAAATACAACGTCAAACTCACTTTAGCCTATATATAAAACATAGAACTTTTATTAACAAAACAAATAAAAATACACCATGCTATAGGGCAGGCTATGCCTAATATAAAATAACAAATAACTTATATAACGTTTAAATGTACAAAACTGGAAACAAGTAAACATGTATAATATATAACCAAATAAATAAGAAACGTCGAACGTTTATTATCAAAACGAGTAAGAAAGCTTGGAGACACGGCATAAACCTTGATGTCAAATAAAATAAATAAATGACACAAAGTTTAAATAAAGTAAAAATCGGCAAACAATGTGGAACCAATTAAATAAGAAACGAATGTTTAAAAAAACTTCCAAAATCACCTTAGATAACCGGCCATTGAGCAGCCGCGTTCAGCTTTTAATTGTAGTGTCTGTTCTTTTACTGAACTAAATGATTTTTATTACTATAAAAAAATCTAAACAACGGTGGGGGTTGGTGACGCGGTGGGCAAGTGACGTAACCGGTGTTGCGGCTTAACAACGGTATCACCGTCTATCACAGCAAGCCTACCGAGTACATCATTTTCTGTCTTGATCTTACACTAATTGTTGAATTTTGGGGGACTTTCTTAGTTTTCACATTTTTTCAAAATATCACATTTTGTCAGGAAATATCCAACTTTTGCTTCTGGTGTTATGAAGCAATAATTGTAGTCACTTGATCTTCGTCACTTCATTGTGGTGGTTTGTGTTTGTGTAGTCAAAGTGTTCAAAAGTTTAGGGTCAGCTAAGTCTGTTTTATTAAAGAAATGAATACTTTTATTCAGCAAGGATGCATTAAATTTATCAAAAGTGACAGTAAAGAGTGTTACAGAATTTTTCCATTTCAAATAAATGCTGTTAAAAATGCACCACAGTTTGCACAAAAATATTAAGTGGCAAAAACTTTGTTTTTTTTAAACATTAATAGTAATAAAAAATGTCTCTTGGGCACCAGATTAGCACATTAGAATGATTTCTGAGGGATTATGTGGCACTAAAGACTGCCTCTAAAAATACAGCTTTTCATCACAGGAATAAATAGCTTTTAAAATATATTACATTAGAAAACAGTTATTTTAAATGGTCATAAAATTTCACGATATTACTGTTTTTACTGTATTTTGACCAAATAAACGCAGACTTGGTGAGCATAAGAGACTTCTTTCAAGAACATACTTTTTTTTATGCTAGTTTATGTTGGCTTTATTGTCTCAACCAATATGTGACCCTGGACCACAAAACATAAGGGTACATTTTTCGAAATTGAGAATATATCACATACATGTGCAAGCTGAATAAATAAGTTTTGCATTGATGCATGGTTTGTTAAGTTAGGACAATATTTGACCGAGATACAACTATTTGAATATCTGGAATCTGAGGGTGCAAAAAAAATCTAAATATTGAGAAAATCACCTTTAAAGTCATCCAAATGAAGTTCTTAGCAATGCATATTACTAATCACAAATTAAGTTTTAATATATTTACAGTAGGACATTTACAAAATATCTTCATGGGACATGATCTTTACTTAATATCCTAATGGTTAGAGAGTCGGACTCATAACCCAAAGGTTGCGGGTTCGAGTCTCGTACCGGCAGGGATTGTAGGTGGGGGGAGTGAATGTACAGCGCTCTCTCCCACCTTCAATACCACGACTGAGGTGCCCTTGAGCAAGACACCGAACCCCCAACTGCTCCCCGGG
>NW_015505641.1:1506317-1513615 GCF_001515645.1 Sinocyclocheilus grahami | reverse complement strand
TACAAATATACCCCAGCGACTTAAGACTGGTTTTGTGCTCCAGGGTCACATGTCTGCTCTATTAAAATATACTGTAAAGAGCTTTTCTCACACTACTTAGCTTTTTCTTTACCAAGACAATATCTTGTAGTTGAATGAATGTTCTATCTGTGTCCACAGGCCAAGGCAGAAGGTGACGAAGAGGCGATGTTTATTGATGAGACCTTCTGCACTGCCTTAGAGTACGGACTTCCACCCACGGCAGGATGGGGCATGGGCATCGACCGCCTCACCATGTTCCTCACAGACTCCAACAACATCAAGGTACGACCCACCATGGCCCTTTTTTTTTTTAGGACTATGAAAAATGTGTGAACCACTGCTTGTATATTAATCAACCAGTGCAATTGGATTGTTTTTAATATAAGAAGTTCTATTTATAGCAAATATAAAAGACCTTTCACACCAAAAAGTGTAATGAATAAACCTCAGGCTGAAGCAAAAGTAAATTCACGTCTGTACAGTAGAACGCAGGAGAAGAAACACTCTTCAGCAATAAAAAAACAAAGCACAATTGTTAGTTTCTCTAAAGTCATTTTTGCTGCTTAGTACGGTTGAACTGGATCATCAAAGGTCAGCAGCAAAGACATTGGTTAATAAAATGGGATTAGATACAATTTTGTAATTTAACATTTAATTATTGCAGGTTTGCGTCATATTCTGAGTTTGCATTTCACTGTTTTAATTCATTTTGATGAATACTAAATCTGTTTTTTTGTGAGTGGGATGAATTAATGCACATTCACATTTAGTCTAGAACTACAGTAACATCATGTTCACAACAGCGCACACAACTCTGTACTTCTGATTTCTCCCAATATGAGGACAGGAGACTTGTCAGTCAATAAATGGGAAAAAGTAACTCAAGATATTTTCTTGTAAATTAAAAAAGTAATGCGTTACTTGAAAAAAGTAATCTGATTACGTAACTCGCATTACTTGTAATGAGTTACCCCCAACACTGTTCATATGACATTTTCTGACACGAGTGGCTCCAACAAGTATAGGTTAGATAAAAAAAAAATCTAAATTATTTTATAGAGAGAGAGTGTGCAAGATTTAACAGATACCAACATTACACTGAAATACTGACACTTCTGTTTGTCAAACGTTTGTGCGACATAATGTGATTAATTACACCTGTGTGAAAAAAATCACTAGTTGATTAGTAATTGGTCAAATGTTAAAGTTCATTTAGTTGTAAGAAAAATCTAGCATTCTTAAAGGGGTCATATGATGCTGCTAAAAAAACATTGTTTTGTGTATTTGCAGCGAGAATAAAAGTTACGCCTTCTTTCTTTGCGTGAACATTTGGGCGGCGTTATGGAAATCTTCCCACATCGTGACGTAGACATGTGGGGGCGTGTTCGAACGAGCCGTTTTAGGTAGGCGTGATTAACCCTTAACTTTTATAAAGAATATCTCTTTGGATTTGAGACTTTAGTCTTTGCAACTTTACAGATCTGCGTTATGCACCAAGAGCTTGTAACACTCCAAAGAGAAAGGAAACATTGAAATCGCATAATATGACCCCTTTAAACTTTGTTTAGACCTGCGATCCAAATCCGGTGCATATCCGATTGGAATCGGATCATATTTAGCAAGTGTGAACGGCAAAAATCCCATGAAATACGACTCGAGCTACATCCATATGTTGTATGAAACCCTGTTTATTATTGTTGTTGTTATGTATGGCTTAAAATCCGTATATTTTTGGGACCACTGTGAGGAAACTTTCTTTGCATTTTCCTAATTCTCGAAACCAAGTGGTTTCTGCTCGTTACGCCACACACATCTTTTGCTTTGATCATGTTTGGACTTTGTATAATCGGGCGTATAGTCTGTGGCAATGTTCTTGTCGTTGTCGAGATGTTTAATCTCCTCAGTCAGACTTCTCAGAGGTCAGCGCCCTTCTGCTTCTCTCGCGCGGTTAAGTCGGTGAAGATGGCGATGTGTGCGGCGCTCCGGTGCGTTTCGGCAGCATTGCCCCTGCTCACGAGACCCGCACCTATCTGGACGTGCCAAAATTCGCTGAGACCAAACATTTTAAGGACGCTTTACACGAGCTCACGGCTTTCGGGAGGTAAAAACTTTGCTGAACTCCACGGCTGCTATGTTTTACATCTCGCGTTTAGCTTCGCCGCAAGAACTGCAGCCATTCCTGTTTGCGTTTGGGTCTTTTTAAAGGCTTTAATCTTCTGAATGCCAAGGTTTGCTTATCACCTGAATGTTGTTTTGGGCTTTAACGTTTGTTACATTGTAACTTCAGTTCGTTTGTTGCGTCGTGAAGTTTCCAGTACGTTCCATATTTATTCGCTGAAAGTTACTTGGCGGTTTAATTGGCTGCTTTATTTTTTGGAACTATTACATATTTTTATGTATGTGAAGTTTAAAGAGCGCACTATTCTTTGACTGGTCAGTGTAGTTTTTGCTGAAGCTTTCATCGGGTCAAACTCGCCACGCTTGACTAATTTTCTCAGTTGGGTATTATCATGTGGCTTTATTTCGAGATCTTGAATGAAAGCTAATTAAAGTTAAGACTGTGCTGCAGATCGTGTCTCTCAGGTTTGACCAGAGGCCCCAGACTCTACCCATTATCTCACTCAAATCTGTCATTCATTAGATCTAGATCCATATAGTGTCACCTTCATTATGTTCCCAGTGTTGCCAACTGATTTTCAGGGGAAGTTGCTAAAGGAAGGTCGAAAATGGTCAAATCTCAGCAAAAACATTATTTTATATACAGTATGTTAATTCAGATTTGTTCGTAGCAATATAAATGCATAATATAATATTAAAATATAAATAACTATTTTTAAATACATTGAATTATCGAAAACATACACATTTTTGTACGATTACAATTAAAAATATATATATATATTAGCTAGTAAACAAGTAAAACTACACATTCTGAACAATTATACTTTAAAGCAGTGTATTAGTAGTTAGTGTGCTACACTCTAAGAAAAGTCTGTAAAAAATAGTGCACGATCTACTGTTAATATGAAGGAATTTTTGAGTATGGATTTTTCCACAGGTTTTTTATTTTTACCTGCATTTTAAATTGCGCATTGTATTTTGTGTTTTCGGGCTACAGGGTTACAACGGATAATGGAGAATGTCCTGGAAAGTTACTAGCACCTTTCCCATTTTTCTAGATATTTTTCTTACAGTGTACTAACTGATCAACAATCGCATGTACAACTACAAGCTACTAACAAGGTGTATCAGAAATGAACTATTATCAAATTGAACAACTGCAAATAGCAATAACTTAATTCATGTGATGTGTGTTCTGCTAGGAATCTTTGGTTTCCTCTTTTTGTGAAATTTGGATGGAAAATGTGTGCCTTTTTATCGTTTGAGTCACTTGTCAAAAGTAGCCAAATAAAATGTAAAAATAGCAAAATTTGTTGCTAGGTGCTTTTGGAAAAAAAAAGTTGCTAGGGTAGTCTGAAAAGTTGCTAAATTTAGCGACAAAATCGCTAAGTTGGCAACACTGAGGAAGGTTGTGATGTCATTGCGCGACGACGTCATTACGTAATCACGACGCAAAATTGTCAAATCTCAGCAAAAACATATTTTATATACAGTATGTTAATTCAGATTTGTTCATAGCAATATAAATGCATAATATTAAAATATAAATAACAATTTTTAAATGCATTGAATTATCGAAAACGTACACATTTTTGAACGATTACAACTTAAGTTTTATACTTTAAAGCAGTTTATTAGTAGCTAGTTAGTATGCTGCACTCTAAGAAAAGTACAAAAATAATGCACAATCTACTGTGTTAATATGAAGGGATTTTCTGGATTGATTTTTCCACAGGTTTTTGTACCTGCGTGCATTTTTAATTACGCATTGTATTTTGTGTTTTCGGGTTACAACGGATAATGTCCTGGAAAATTACTAGCACCTTTTCCATTTTTCTGCATATTTTTCTTACAGTGTACTAACTCCTCAACAATCGCAGGTACAAGGTGCTAACAAAGTGTCTCGATGAATGAAATGAAAAATAACAGTATTCAATTATTGTTACTATTACACAATTGCAAATAGCAGCTAACTTAATTCCTGTAACGTGTGTACTGCTAGGCTTCTTTGGTTTCATCTTTTTGTGTAATTGAAATGGTAAATTGTGCCTTTTTATCGTTTGAGTCACTTACCAAAAGTTGCTAAAAGCTGCCAAATACATTTTTAAAAATAGCTACATTTGTTGCTAGGTGCTTTTGGAAGAAAAAGTTGCTAGGGTAGTCTGAAAAGTAATCTAAAATAACAGGAGTGTCTTGCATAAAGCCCATCGTGCTTCAGCATTCAGCCCTGCTCACAATCTGGTTTAAACCTGTATTGTTTCTGCATGGGCTGATGCTAGAATCCGAGTCAGTTGAGGACTGCCCCTCTAGCAGTCCCTCAGTTGGTGTTCATCGGTCTCTCCTGAGAACTATGGCGTTAATATGTGATTTCTATACAATTATGAACAGTCTATGGTTTTCTTTCTGGGTCAGGTCTTACCTCAGGATGCCTCCACTTCCCTTGCACATTTTAATCATACTTGCATTTTTGATTTGAATCACTTGTTTCATTGTGTGAATCTGATTTTGTGTGTTTTATTGTACAGAAACCCACAAATGGGTGTTTGAGAAACCTGTTTGAAAGCCGGTTGTTATTTTGCAATTGTCTTGCACAGAAAGGGCACCGCTCAGCATGCCTTAACCTGCACTTTTACAGCTTCTTCCACCCTCAGTAGCTGCATCGTGTTTACTACAGTGATTTAATAGAGAGTTTTGAAATTAGAATAATTCAGAAAAGCTGTTGGAGGGAAATGGACAGACTGACCTGGAAGTAATTAATGCATGATTAACCTTATGGAGTTTGGACCTGTTTGAAAGCCGGTTGTTATTTTACAATTGTCTGACACAGAAAGGGCAACCGCTCAGCATGCCTTAACCTGAACTTTTACAGCTTCTTCCACCCTCAGTGGCTGCATCGTGTTTACTACAGTGATTTAATAGAGAGTTTTGAAATTAGAATAATTCAGAAAAGCTGTTGGAGGGAAATGGACAGACTGACCTGGAAGTAATTAATGCATGATTAACCTTATGGAGTTTGAATGGTCGGACTACCATCAGCTGAAAAGTTAATGTTTATGCAAAATGAAATGACTTCAGAGAAAAGTGTCACGTTTAAAAGAATGTTTTTTTCCAAACCTAAATAGTGCCCAAATTGGCCAAACAGTGATTCTCTTGTCATTCCAAACCCTGAAGTGTTTTTATTTTTTTTGAAGAATATCCTGGTCATTTTTTCCCCCCATTTAATTGCTGTGAACAAAAAATGAAGTAGCCTACATAGCGCACAAGTCATGGAGTGCTAGTATACAGTATGTCAAGTCTTCAAGGCTTTAAAGAATTGTAAGTTATTTGCTGGAACGTTTGAAAGCCCTATTCTTTGTAATTGTAGGAAAAGAATGACCAGTACATAATTCAGTATTTCCTATGTGTTTCCTTTTCTGTTCCACTTAAAAAAAAATATAGAATAAATGTTCATAACGTGAGAGCAATGTAGTTATTTTTAACTAAAATGAAAACAACTAAAAATAGTTGTATAGTTCAGTTGGTAACTGAAGTGAAGTTAAATATGAATATTAAATAAACTTACATTTAAATAAAATAAAATTGGCTTGGGAACTAACTGAAATGTTGAAATTTCTAAAACTGAAATAAGAATAAATTAAAACTATATAGGAATGTTAAAAAAACCAATAAAACGTCACCAAGCACAAATTAAAATTAAATATTAACAATAAACTAACAATAAACTTGTTCAAAATATTAATATTATGATTGTGTATATACTAAAATAACAGTGTGATTAACTAATTTATAGCACCATTTTTTTGGGGGGGGGATTACTTTAACCAATGGTTCTGCTTTTCCTGATCTTATTATTATTGAAATTCTTGTGTTTTTCCAGCTCTGAAGTTTACAGACAAACACGAGTGGGTACGAGTGGATGGGACTGTGGGCACGGTTGGCATCAGCAACTTTGCTCAGGTTTGCTCCTCTCTATAAAAAATAAGTGTTTTTAGATGGTGTCAATTCAGTTTCAAATAATAAAACGTCACCAAGCACAAATTAAAATTAAATATTAACAATAAACTAACAATAAGCTTGTTCAAAATATTAATATTATGATTGTGTATATACTAAAATAACAGTGTGATTGACTAATTTATAGCACGATTTTTTGGGGGGGGGATTACTTTAACCAATGGTTCTGCTTTTCCTGATCTTATTATTATTGAAATTCTCGTGTTTTTCCAGCTCTGAAGTTTACAGACAAACACGAGTGGGTACGAGTGGATGGGACTGTGGGCACGGTTGGCATCAGCAACTTTGCTCAGGTTTGCTCCTCTCTATAAAAAATAAGTGTTTTTAGATGGTGTCAATTCAGTTTCAAATGTTTTATTATTGTTTTTATACTTTTTACTACTTATTCTGTGATGGGGGAAAAAAACTGAATTCTGAGGGGGGAAAGTCTGAATTGTGAGAGATGTAAATTCAGAATTGCAAGAGAAAGTCACATTTCTGAGTTTGTCTCACAATTCTTTAAAGGGGTCATATGATGCGATTTTTTTGACTTTTATAAAAGTTAAAGGGGTCATATGATGTTGCTAAAAAGAACATTGCTTTGTGTATTTGGTGTAATGAAATGTGTTTATGCGGTTTAAGGTTAAAAAACACATTATTTTCCACATACTGTACATTATTGTTTCTCCTCTATGCCCCGCCTTTCTGAAACACGTCGATTTTTACAAAGCTCATCAGTCTGAAAAGTGAGGTGTGCTCTGATTGGCCAGCTATCCAGTGCGTCATGATTGGCCAAATACCTCAAGCATGTGACGGAAATGTTACGCCCTTTACCATACTGTGATGCCTTGTCAGGCCGGAGCGTAACATAAAACCATGTCTGCATTTGTGATCGGAGAAATGACAAACAACAAGCGCTACTCTACACTGCTCAAAACTCGCGTTTGAATCATCAGTGGCAAATCCTTTAAATATAAAAAACTTACTTGCAGTCTTTGAGTCAGAACAGCCGGCATTGTAGTCTACTCTCCCAGGATCAGGAAACAGTCCTCCATAAAATGTGCTGCACACATCTGAATATTTGGGTTGAAGTGTTCTGTAACAGTGTTGTAAATACAACTTAACCACTGATTTCTAGTCGTGTCCTCTTTTGGAAGACCAAA
>NW_015505641.1:1505556-1506212 GCF_001515645.1 Sinocyclocheilus grahami | reverse complement strand
GTGGCTGACTCTTAACTTTTATAAAGAATATCTCTTTGGATTTGAGACTTTAGTCTTTGCAACTTTACAGATCTTCTTTATGCACCAAGAGCTTGTAACACTCCAAAGAGAAAGGAAAAATTGAAATCGCATCATATGACCCCTTTAAGACTGGTCCACGCCCTCCTAAAACGCCTAGTTTAAACACGCCCCCACATGTCTACGTCACTGTGTGGGAAGATTTGCGTAACACCGGCCAAATGTTCATGCAAAGAAAGAAGGCATAACTTTATTGTTGCTGCCGCCGCCATATTGTGAAGACCCTGTGTGTTTCATTGTGAAAGTGAAACTACTTTGTTTGGTCTTCCAAAAGAGGACACGACTAGAAATCAGTGGTTAAGTTGTATTTACAACACTGTTCCAGAACACTTCAACCCAAATATTCAGATGTGTGCAACTCATTTTACAGAGGACGAGGACTGTTTCCTGGGAGAGTAGCTTACAATGCCGGTTTCCTGGTGAATTCAGTTCCCCTGTTTCCCCTTCGGCGCGCATGCGGACCCTATAGTCTATGATGCTGACAAATAATGCTGACTCACAGCCTGTAAGTACGTTTTCATATTTAAAGGATTTGCCACTGATGATTCAAATGCGAGTTTTGAGCAGTGTAGAGTAGC
>NW_015505641.1:1498453-1505156 GCF_001515645.1 Sinocyclocheilus grahami | reverse complement strand
GTGTCCCCACTGGATGCAACAAATGCCTCGTTTATAATGGGTTTTATTGTTTTTTGTCTCGTCGCGCCAGGACGCGGCATCACAGCAGGGTTGCCAGGTTTTCACAACAAAACGCACCCAATTGCTACTCAAAACTAGCCCAAAACTAGCCCAATCACGTTTCGAGGGGTATCCCCGGTAAAAATCGCATTCTGGTGGGGTAAAATACACATTTTTGGTGGGGTTCCCCTGGTAAAATGCGCATTTTAGGGGCTAAATATCACGTTATTGGGGTCGCTTAAACCCGTGGCAACAGTGTTAAAGTAGCCCAATTCCGTGGCAAAACCATACCACAGTATGGTAAGGGGTGTAACATTTCCGTCACACGCTTGAAGAATTCGGCCAATCACAACGCACTGGATAGCTGGCCAATCAGAGCACACCTCGCTTTTCAGACCGATGAGCTTTCTGAAAAGCATCGATTTTTTTCAAAGGCGGGGCATAGAGGAGAAAGAGTAATGTACAGTATGTGGAAAATAATGTGTTTTTTTAACCTTAAACCACATAAACACATTTCAATACACAAAATAATGTTCTTTTTTAGCAACGTCATATGACCCCTTTAAAAAAAAAAAAGTCCAAACTGAGATAATATAACAATTACCTTTTTTTTTTTTTTTCTGTCTCTCAGCAGAAACAAGCTTCCATAGATATGCACCTTAAAGTCAACTTGAAATAAATGTCACAGCCCATTTTACTTCAATAATATGACGTGTTTCCAAATAAAATGAAATATTCAATATTCTATCACTTATCGTCTTTTTCATCTTTGGTATAACGTGCAAAAAAAGTAAATGGGGAAGGTTTTATTTTAATGGGATGTTGACTTTAAAAGTTATATTGTTTTACACATGTTATTGCAGTATTTTCTTTTTATGCAGTTAATGATCTTCCTTATTAATAGATGATTGACATTTTCTCCCTTCTATCACCATAGGAAGCGTTAGGTGATGTGGTATACTGTGGGCTACCAGAAGTGGGAACAAAGCTTGAACAAATGGGTGAGAAGAATTAGAAATCCCCATCTTATGCCTTTTGCCCGTTATAGCACAGACAACATGAACTGTATTTCTTTTTCAGAGGAGTTCGGTGCTTTAGAAAGCGTCAAAGCTGCTAGTGAGTTGTATTCTCCACTGAATGGAGAGGTGACTGAAATCAACACAAATCTGACGGATAACCCGGGACTAGTAAATAAAGCCTGCTATGAAGACGGTGAGTGCAGCTGTTAGTCTCTTACTAAACTGAAATCACACAATACTGTATATGAATGTGTAATATACCGCTAAAACATTCCTTTCTCTCTCTCTCTTCAAGGATGGTTAATTAAGATGACCATAGAGAAACCTGCAGAACTTGATGAACTCATGGATGAAGCTGCTTATGAAAAATTCATCAAATCACTTGATTCATAAAGGTGTTTAGACCTTCCTGGTTTGTTATTATTGATCATTCAGAGCTTTTAAGGATTCACAATGGCTACCTTAGAATGCTGGTGGTAGAATTAGTGCTAATACAGTTCTTTGAAATCTATTTATTTTGGTTTTGTAATTTTCTTTTCCACCAAAATAATCTTTTGTAATGTGCTAGTTTAACAGACTCGTGTATTTTGCAGTCAAAAGCCAAATATTTCAAGGTCTTTTGGATATAGTTTGAGGTGCTTTACATGGACTCGAACAAAGAGAGGGCTGGTTCTGCTGATTGTCTTAAATAGTATATTTGTCAATATAACGTATGTGATGTTGACGTAACATGACATGCAATAAAATCAAAAATGTAACATTGTGAGCCAGTTTGCGTCTGTGTTCTGCTGCACCGTTCTGGTGTGTTCAACTTTTACTCTTTCAGATTCGAACTGTCCTATGACACCGGTAACGTATTGTTCTTATAATTTATTGCATTTAATACATGATCAGTTTAACACATGAATGTGAAGCATTGCTTTTGAAGTACTTTAAAGCAGATGCTTCCATCATATATTAACAAAAAACATCTACAAAATTTGAGGTCGGTAAGATTCTTTGTTTTTGTTCACCAAGGCTGCATTTATTTGATCAAAAATACAGTAATATTGTGAAATATTATTACAATTAAACTGTTTTCTATTTTAGCTAATGCTGTCAAATGATTAATAGCGATCAATCGCATCCAAAATAGAAGTTTTTGTTTACATAATATGTGTGTGTGTATTGTGTATATAGTATATTTTTTAATATTTAAGATTTTTTTTTGTTTATATATAAAATATTTATAATATAAATGATATATGAAAATATATGTATACGTGTAAATATTTAAAATATATATAAATATATGTTTGTGTATTTATATATACAAAATAAATATACACAGTACACATGCATATATTATGTAAACAAAAACTTCTAATTTGGATGCGATTAATCGCGATTAATCATTTGACAGCACTAATTTTAATATATGTTCAAATGTAATTTATTCCTGATTCCAGTCTGTCTCTTTTTCTAATATGCTGATTTGGTGCTCAATAACTGTTTTATTATTATGATAAATGTATTTATTATTATTATTATTATTGTGATACAGTTTTTAAGGATTTTTTGATGAATCGACAGTTCAAAACAACAGCATTGATTTTAAATTGAAGTCTTTTGTAACAAATATTTTTTTATCAATCGAGTATATCCTTGTTGAATAAAAGTATTAATTTCTTTTTAATCTTACTGACCCCGAACGTTTGAACAGTACATTATCAAGAAAAGCACCAGTGGGGTTTATTTATTTTTAAAATTTTTAGGTATTTGTTTTGTTTGCAAGCAAATTGTACTATTATTGCACTATTGGCAGCATTTATTTTGTTTTTGTACTGTACACTACGCACGGTTTGTTTTACAGCAGCACTATGTAACTTTTTCTGTGTACAAAATTTGCAAAATGTATATAATGAGCGAGTACATAATGAATTCATCTTCCAACCCGCGTTTTTGTCTTATTCCGAATCACTACGGTACACTTATAATAAGTACTTATATTTGGACTATTGTAGCCTGGTCACCGCTGCGGAGTAATACATACCTGCGTGAATCGCCATAGACATAAACCTAGAGAAGTAGCTCCGGTTGGAATGATCTTCCGTGGGATGTGTGCAGTTCTGTATATTAACCTCTAGAGCGCCAAAAGTTACATAGTGCTGCTTTAAAGGGGTCATATGTTTAATTTGGATAATGTTAATGCATGAGTGCATTAATGAACATATTCATATTTTTTTCTTTTATTTGCATGCACATATCTACGTAGGCAGTTTTTTAAAAAAAAATTAAAAAATCAAAACGTCCTCCTTTATATTCACGACACCATGGTAGTCTGTAGTAACTACTTATTGCCAATAAATAAATAAATAAATAAAATAACTATTAGTTGTCAAACTTAAAATGTACGTCCATCCACGTGCTGATTTGTCAAAACAAACTCGGCTTCACACTTCCGGTAGACCGGCACATCGCTCGTTCCTATTGGCTCTTTTCTTCCCTTCACTTAAAACCCCGCGTTGTCATTTCCTTTTCCTTTTCAGCCATTTTCCGCCACAGACGGTATGTGTATTTACTCCGGCATTCATCAAGTTTATCCGCCGTAATCCTTGATAATGCTTCATTATATGATAATTTAAGTAGCCCGTCTTTAAAGTGCAGTTTGTTTTATGTGCGAACTCGGCTGTATTGTCGGTGTTACACATTACTGAGAGATGAAATTAGATTATGTTAGTACGCTGTATTCTGTCGCGTTTCCATGCAGCCGAGCGCTTGCGCGAATATCCAAGTGTTTACAACTTTATCAGACTTTATCATAAACTCAAAGTTGTTCTAACAGCTTTCGCACGCGCGCTATTCTTTGTAAAGGTTATAAAACTATACGAGAAACTATAAAGTGTGTTAATGCTGGGTGAGCTGTGGAGTGTCTGTGTACTCATTGCTGTAACGTTTCTTTTTCACCAGGAGTGAACAATCATGGCTCCCAGCCGGAATGGCATGATCTTGAACTGCTGTCTATGGGAGAGCACTCAGAATTCATCAAAAATATCTTAATTAGTGTTGCATTTGTGGTTCAAAAGTATATAATTTTAAGAACATGACCGATTGTTTCACAAGATAAGACCCTTATTCCTCAGGTGGGATCGTGTGGAGCCCTTTGAAACTGCAATTTGGACCTTCAGCCCGTTGGCCAAATCCTGGAATCTTTTCCTCATAAACTTTAATTTCTTTGCGACTGAAGAAAGACATGAACATCTTGAATGACATGGGGGTGTGTAAATTATCAGAAAATTTTCATTCTGGAAGTGAACTAATCCTTTAAGTCCAAAAAGGCCATAAAAGTGGCGTAATGCAAATCGTGGATAAAAACGAATGGAGAGATGCAGTTGCTTTATATGATTTAATTTGGACATTTATTCACATAAACACCCATACATTGTATTTCTTCACAAGGCTTGGGTTAAACCACTTGTTTCATATGGGTTAATTTGACAACACTTTGTTCTTTTATGGATCTTCCTGTTTTGGTTACCTGGACTTTCAATGGAGAGACAGAAACCTCTCAGGTTGCATAAAAAATCTACTGTTTCGAGGATTAACCAAAGTCTTGTTGGTTTGGAACAGTAACTTGAGGGTCAGTAAACGGTGGCAATTTTTATTTTTGGGTGAACTATCTTTAACTATAATGTAGTTTTCTTCGGTCTCGTTTAGAGTTATTCAAACAGTCAAATGATGACAATTCTCCGGAATCTCTGTACCTCATTGATGATTCCTTTTGAACCCTATTTGCTGATGACTGTTGATGCTGTCAGAGCCGTTTCAGTATAATTGAGTGTCACATGTCTCACTTTGCACTGTAATTTGCTTATATAGGCAGCGGGAATCAACAAAAATGTGGCCCGCACCATCGGCATCGCCGTTGACCCTCGTCGGCATAACAGATCCACAGAGTCTCTGCAGGCCAATGTTCAGAGGCTGAAGGAGTACCGCTCCAAACTCATCCTCTTCCCCAGGAAGGCTTCTGCACCTAAAAAGGGAGATGGCACTGTAAGTGGCTTCCTTCTGATCATAAATCCGACCTCTCTTGGGATGAGCGTTGATTTGAAGCTTTGTAATTCATCATAAATCATATCAAGCCTTTGATGCATAATATATAATATGTCAGGTCTAAAATGCGGTTTATTGTAACGGGTAACGGCTTTGGTGTTTGCAGTCAAATGATGACACTTTCTCCGGAATCTCTGCACATCCTTGATGACCTTTGAACCCTTTTATAGCTGATGACTGCATACTGTTCAGCCATATTCTGCATTTAGTTTTTTTTGTGTTTTGACTGTCTTTTGTGCGTACAGGAGGAGGAGCTCAAGATGGCTACACAGCTTATTGGACCTGTCATGCCCATCAAAAACGTATGTATCTTATCTTTAGCACTATGAAGCCTGCTGTACCATGTTTGATACACACAATTTTAAGGTCTCTAAATTATCAGCATGATGAAACTTTGCTGAAAAACCAGTTGTACACTATTTTCTACATGCGTTTTGTTTTTTTGCTGTGGGAAAATATATTTGAGTAGACTAACTTCTATTGTTAGTAACACAAATTACACAAGTCCTAAAACGGTCTCTAATCAGAGCAGAAAGTTTTAAATTTATAAAGTCATGGCATTAAATGTTGCATTGCAAAAAAAAAAAAAAAAACCTTCATTATTTTTGTTTTCCAATACAAACATCTAAACATTAAGATACGTGTAATTGATACGAATTGAACATAGGAAGTTTTTTTTTTGTTGAGAAATTGTGAGTTTGAATTAAAACAAACAAATGTCAATAGAGAATGAAAACTTGTAAATATATTGGCAGATATTTGCTCTTGTTTTAATCATAAACTCACTTCCTCATTTAAACAAGACTTTTGTCATCAAGTAAATGCATCTATTTAAGAATCATACGTTTCCATTGGAACACAGTGCAAAAATATAGTGAGGAAGAACATCACTTTTTATTTATTTAATTTTTTTGCCGTGTGATCGGAAGGTACAGTAAAAGTTATTTCCATATTGCAGAGCCATTCAAACCATAACCTTAAACCTTTTTTTTTTTTTTTGTAAAATGAATGATCTGTTGGAATTTCTATTTTACATTTGCTATAACAAGACATTTACAGAACATATTAGAATTCCATTTAATTTATTCCTTAAATTTTCTTGATCGAAAGTCTTAAATTTACTTAACCTGCAGAAACCAAATGTAAGCCATAAATATCCATATATGAGCCATATATAATCTGAAGACTCGGTTTATTTCAAAGGATTATTTTCTTACACATTTCATGTTGGGTTTTACAGAGATAAGATGCAATTTGAGATGTGTGAAAGTAGATGTTTTATGTATACATGTAGAGTTTTGCTGAATCTGAGGAAGTGTCCATATTTTCTGCAGGTGTACAAGAAAGAGAAGGCCCGCGTAATTTCAGAGGAAGAGAAGAACTTCAAGGCCTTTGCCAGTCTGCGTATGGCGCGTGCCAATGCCCGTCTGTTCGGCATCCGTGCCAAGAGGGCAAAGGAGGCCGCAGAGCAGGATCCCGAAAAGAAGAAATAAACGTTACTTTGTAAGGAACTGTCAAAAAAATAAATGTCTAAAAAAAAAAGTTTTCAGAGT
>NW_015505641.1:1481674-1498443 GCF_001515645.1 Sinocyclocheilus grahami | reverse complement strand
TCTCTCTCTCTCTCGATGTAGAGAAAGAAGGGCACATGTGCAGAAGGGAACCATGAGCACCTCCCAGCCTAGCACACCTTGACCTTTCCCCTTAGATTAAAAGACTGATGATTTTCTGTGTTCCAGTGATCAATGATTAATGAAGGGGTGATCATAGTGTCTTTTTCTGCCTGAAGAAAATCTGAAACCTGTGTAATAGAATTCACAGCAGATTCCTTTGATACCTCTCTTTGCGTTTTTTAGGAAATAGTAACTCATTGGCCAAAAGGACATTTGTTTAGATATGTATAATGTTACTTATTTTGGTTACTATAAAGAGATTATAGTTGTACATGTTTTTATGCTTTTTAAAACTGATTAGTAGTCATCTATTCTCAGAAGTCTGTGTAATGCAATGCAACCAGCAAATCAAATATGGCTGATCTTATCTTGATCTAATGTGTCGAATGACATTCATAACATAAATGTAAAAGCCAGGCAAATAGATAAATAATTATATAAGCCTTTGTTTTACTATACAAGTTCACCGATATTACATAGGCCTGTGAATGAATGTCATGTGCTCACATAGGACTTTAGGATTTCACATATGAATATGCGTTTAAGTAAGAAAGCACCTATGCGCCTTTAACAGGCTGGGAATTGTAGGATGGCAAGGCTTAGATGTGCAAGGAGGCCTCACGATGCCTCCTAATGATTGATTTTCAATCAGGCCTTTTTAAAATTCTCTTATTAGACTACAGACAACTGTGTCCAAGAGTTTTTAAGTTTTCCAGATCCCATAGAAATAACCATATAAGCACACACACAAATGTAATTGGTCTTTTTTTCTACACGTTTTCCTTTACAAAATTTTTATTATTAATATGTGTGTGTGACACACACACACAAATGTAATTTTTCTTTTTTCCACACGTTTTCCTTATGTTTTAAAAATAATAATTATATACACACACACACACACACACACAAATGTAATTGTTCTTTTTTTCTACAATGTTATAAGTTTTCAAGTTTCAAAAATAATGTCACTAAATGGATAGCATTTTACTTAACATAATGTAAAAGTGCATTAAGGTGGCTTCATCGTTTAATTCATTCAGCTACATATTTCCATTCTTGTGCTTACTTTCTAAGTTTTAATTTGGATAATGTTAATGCATGGGTGTATTAATGAACATATTCATATTTTTTTCTTTTATTTGCATGCACATATCTACGTAGGCAGTTTTTTAAAAAAAATTAAAAAAATCAAAACGTCCTCCTTTATATTCACGACACCATGGTAGTCTGTAGTAACTACTTATTGCCAATAAATAAATAAATAAATAAATAAAATAACTATTAGTTGTCAAACTTAAAATGTACGTCCATCCACGTGCTGATTTGTCAAAACAAACTCGGCTTCACACTTCCGGTAGACGGGCACATCGCTCGTTCCTATTGGCTCTTTTCTTCCCTTCACTTAAAACCCCGCGTTGTCATTTCCTTTTCCTTTTCAGCCATTTTCCGCCACAGACGGTATGTGTATTTACTCCGGCATTCATCAAGTTTATCCGCCGTAATCCTTGATAATGCTTCATTATATGATAATTTAAGTAGCCCGTCTTTAAAGTGCAGTTTGTTTTATGTGCGAACTCGGCTGTATTGTCGGTGTTACACATTACTGAGAGATGAAATGAGATAGTTAGTACGCTGTATTCTGTCGCGTTTCCATGCAGCCGAGCGCTTGCGCGAATATCCAAGTGTTTGAAAACCTAAATAAACTTTATCAGACTTTATCATAAACTCAAAGTTGTTCTAACAGCTTTCGCATGCGCGCTATTCTTTGTAAAGGTTATAAAACTATACGAGTTTAAAGTGTGTTAATGCTGGGTGAGCTGTGGAGTGTCTGTGTACTCATTGCTGTAACGTTTCTTTTTCACCAGGAGTGAACAATCATGGCTCCCAGCCGGAATGGCATGATCTTGAACCCTCACTTTCATAAAGACTGGCAGAAGAGAGTGCGCACCTGGTTCAACCAGCCTGCCAGAAAGATCCGCAGGTAACACACACGTTTGTGCTGCAAAATGGGGTTTAACAGTTTATGGAAAGCATCACTTAATTGGACTGCATCTTGTTTTTCTTTAGACGCAAGGCCCGTCAGGCAAAGGCTCGGCGAATCGCTCCAAGACCAGTTTCTGGACCTCTTCGGCCAGCCGTCAGGTGTCCAACCATCCGCTACCACACCAAGGTCCGTGCCGGCCGAGGGTTCACCCTGGAGGAGCTGAAGGTAATGTTGATGCCACCCCTTTTTTAAAGGGCTAGTTCACCCCAAGCTTAAATCTGTCATTTTCGATTAATCTCAAAATGCAAATAAAGATATATTAATAGGGCCTTTCGCACCGCTTTAGTTCCAAAACTAAATGTACAGTACTAAAGTACTGGGACGATTTTGCGCGAACTATTTCCCAGTACCATTTAAAGGGTTGCATTCACACCGACAGTGTACGTAAGACGGTCGACACAGTGACGTCATTTGTGCGTGGCGTTCAACAACGGAAACAAAGAAGAACAACGTTAACAACAGGAGGATGGAGGATGCTGTGATCGGAGCTGTGTGTTTGCTGTGTCTCGCGGGTTTCACAATAATGGACATGGAATGTCGACGTATAGGCTACGTAAAGCGATTGAAAGAACGGGAAGGAGGACTAAGAATCTCCAACGACAACTGGCAGTGCTACAAGTGCCTGCACTTCAGCGTCCGTCCATCTATCGCTGTTCTCCATACTTGCGAAATAAGTTGAGACAATGTTTACACGGCGTTTTAAATCATGGCGGGTGAGGGCGTTTTCATACGCGTTTGGCCAATCAGTGTCTACTTGCGTGACAGGGGTAGTACCAGTTGTGCTGGTTAGACCCTGCTCCGGATTAGGAGCTAATTTGGTTCTCGAAAAAGGCAGTCCGGTACTAAAAAAGCACCCAGTTCCGGCGGTGCGAAAATGGCAAAAAGTGGGTAGGTCCACAGTTAGTTCTGGTACTACGAAAAGGTTCCCGCGGTGCGAAAGGCCCTAATGAGACTTGAGGTTTTTGTCCCACCTTTGAAAGTCCAGGTAACCAAAACTTAAAGGGGTCCTATTATGCTCTTTTACAAAGTCTTGATTTAGTTTTGGGGGTGTACTAGAACATGCTCTCATGCTTGGTGGTTCGAAAAACGCATTATTTTTCACATAATTGACTTAATTAAAATACCTTTCTCCCCAGCCTGGCACAAACCGCTCGATTAGTTCCGGCTTTGATGATGGTCCACCTTCCGAAAAACAAAATGCGTTGTGATTGGCGAACAGCTTAGATGGTGTTTCAGTACTGCAACGCCCCTTGCTCCATCTTTCAACAAAAGCTTTTTGGCGAATCCATCACTGTACTCCCTCGTGTTGTGGAAGCTGTCCTCAGTAAAATGTTAAGTTAAAAAATAAATTGCAACCCCTGTTTCCTGACATCATCTGCTTTCAGAAGCCCAAACAAAGACGTTTGGGCACGGGGGTGAAAAAAAACATCGTTTTAGGCGGTCGCGCACCGGATGAGATGCGTCGCAGCTAGGTCGTGTTGTACTTGTAAGAATTGTTCTAGACATGCAGAAAATTTTAATGAGCCGCTTTTTGATATCACAAAGCCCGGAAACCAATGCTGTAGTCCAAACGAGCCGTTCGTTGTAGTTCTTGAAAAGGGATTTTTTTAAAACGAAATATCTCCCTTTGGAGTGGACTTTGAGATTTGTAACTTTCTAGATCTTTTTTATGCCCAAACATACACACTACACAGACTAAAATTAATAAAGTGAAAAAGCATAATAGGACCCCTTTAAATGAGTTAGTTAATTTCCAGAGTGAAAATTTCCTGATAATTTACTCACTCCCATGTCATCCAAGATGTTCATGTCTTTTTGTGTTCAGTCAAAAAGAAATTAAGGTTTTTGAGGAAAACTTTTCAGGAGTTTTCCCCATATAATGGACTTAAACGGTGGCCAACACACTGAAGGTCCACATTGCCGTTTCAGTGCAGCTTCAAAGGCTCTACACGATCCCAGCCGAGGAATAAGGGTCTTATGTAGCGAAACGATCGGTCATGTTCTTAAAAAAAAAAAAAAGTATATACTTGTTAACCACAAATGCTTGTCTTGCACTAGCTCGACTTCACGCGTTACGTAGTCATGTTGGAAAGGTCACGTGTGACGCAGGCGGAAGTACCGACCCAGTGTTTACAAAGCCAACGTGCAAAGAAAGTCAAACGCCCTTTACAAAAAAAAGGTAAAACAACGATGTCGGACGATTTTGAAGTTGGAGGACAAAATGAGATGGAGGTTTTCGCCCCTCTCCTACCTTAAAGGGTTAGTTCACCCAAAAATGAAAATTCTGTCATTAATTACTCACCCTCATGTCGTTCTAAATCCGTAAGACCTTCGTTCATCTTCGGAACACAAATTAAGATATTTTTGATAAATTCTGAGAGTTCTTTGACCCTCCCATAGACAGAAATGTAAGTAACACGATCAAGGTCCAGAAACGTAGCAAGGAGATCGGTTAAAATAATCCATGTGACATCAGGGGTTCAACCGTAATTTTACGAAGCTACGAGAATACTTTTTGTACGCAAAGAAAACCGAAATAACGACTTTATTCAACAATTCTTCTCCGCGTCACCCTAGCGCCATTTTGGAGAGTATCCACTGAACGTAAACAGCGTATGCTGTTCTGTGTCAGCTGTGTCACGCAGACGTGACCAGGGTGACGCGGAGAAGAGTTGTTGAATAAAGTCATTATTTTTGTTTTCTTTCCGTACAAAAAGTATTCTAGTAGCTTTTCGTAAAATTACGGTTGAAGCCCTGATGTCACATGGATTATTTTACCGATCTTGCTACGTTTCTGGACCTTGATCGTGTTACTTTGCTGTCTATGGGAGAGCACTCAGAATTCATCAAAAATATCTTAATTAGTGTTGCATTTGTGGTTCAAAAGTATATAATTTTAAGAACATGACCGATTGTTTCGCAAGATAAGACCCTTATTCCTCAGGTGGGATCGTGTGGAGCCCTTTGAAACTGCAATTTGGACCTTCAGCCCGTTGGCCAAATCCTGGAATCTTTTCCTCATAAACTTTAATTTCTTTGCGACTGAAGAAAGACATGAACATCTTGAATGACATGGGGGTGTGTAAATTATCAGAAAATTTTCATTCTGGAAGTGAACTAATCCTTTAAGTCCAAAAAGGCCATAAAAGTGGCGTAATGCAAATCGTGGATAAAAACGAATGGAGAGATGCAGTTGCTTTATATGATTTAATTTGGACATTTATTCACATAAACACCCATACATTGTATTTCTTCACAAGGCTTGGGTTAAACCACTTGTTTCATATGGGTTAATTTGACAACACTTTGTTCTTTTATGGATCTTCCTGTTTTGGTTACCTGGACTTTCAGTGGAGAGACAGAAACCTCTCAGGTTGCATAAAAAATCTACTGTTTCGAGGATTAACCAAAGTCTTGTTGGTTTGGAACAGTAACTTGAGGGTCAGTAAACGGTGGCAATTTTTATTTTTGGGAGAGCTATCTTTAACTATAATGTAGTTTTCTTCGGTCTCATTTACAGTTATTCAAACAGTCAAATGATGACAATTCTCCGGAATCTCTGTACCTCATTGATGATTCCTTTTGAACCCTATTTGCTGATGACTGTTGATGCTGTCAGAGCTGTTTCAGTATAATTGAGTGTCACATGTCTCACTTTGCACTGTAATTTGCTTATATAGGCAGCGGGAATCAACAAAAATGTGGCCCGCACCATCGGCATCGCCGTTGACCCTCGTCGGCATAACAGATCCACAGAGTCTCTGCAGGCCAATGTTCAGAGGCTGAAGGAGTACCGCTCCAAACTCATCCTCTTCCCCAGGAAGGCTTCTGCACCTAAAAAGGGAGATGGCACTGTAAGTGGCTTCCTTCTGATCATAAATCCGACCTCTCTTGGGATGAGCGTTGATTTGAAGCTTTGTAATTCATCATAAATCATATCAAGCCTTTGATGCATAATATATAATATGTCAGGTCTAAAATGCGGTTTATTGTAACGGGTAACAGCTTTGGTGTTTGCAGTCAAATGATGACACTTTCTCCGGAATCTCTGCACATCCTTGATGACCTTTGAACCCTTTTATAGCTGATGACTGCATACTGTTCAGCCATATTCTGCATTTAGTTTTTTGTGTTTTGACTGTCTTTTGTGCGTACAGGAGGAGGAGCTCAAGATGGCTACACAGCTTATTGGACCTGTCATGCCCATCAAAAACGTATGTATCTTATCTCTAGCACTATGAAGCCTGCTGTACCATGTTTGATACACACAATTTTAAGGTCTCTAAATTATCAGCATGATGAAACTTTGCTGAAAAACCAGTTGTACACTATTTTCTACATGCGTTTTGTTTTTTTGCTGTGGGAAAATATATTTGAGTAGACTAACTTCTATTGTTAGTAACACAAATTACACAAGTCCTAAAACGGTCTCTAATCAGAGCAGAAAGTTTTAAATTTATAAAGTCATGGCATTAAATGTTGCATTGCAAAAAAAAAAAAAAAAACCTTCATTATTTTTGTTTTCCAATACAAACATCTAAACATTAAGATACGTGTAATTGATGCGAATTGAACATAGGAAGTTTTTTTTTTTGTTGAGAAATTGTGAGTTTGAATTAAAACAAACAAATGTCAATAGAGAATGAAAACTTGTAAATATATTGGCAGATATTTGCTCTTGTTTTAATCATAAACTCACTTCCTCATTTAAACAAGACTTTTGTCATCAAGTAAATGCATCTATTTAAGAATCATACGTTTCCATTGGAACACAGTGCAAAAATATAGTGAGGAAGAACATCACTTTTTATTTATTTAATTTTTTTGCCCGGTGATCGGAAGGGACAGTAAAAGTTTTTTCCATATTGGAGAGCCATTCAAACCAAAACCTTAAACCTTTTTTTTTTTTTTTTGTAAAATGAATGATCTGTTGGAATTTCTATTTTACATTTGCTATAACAAGACATTTACAGAACATATTAGAATTCCATTTAATTTATTCCTTAAATTTTCTTGATCGAAAATCTTAAATTTACTTAACCTGCAGAAACCAAATGTAAGCCATAAATATCCATATATGAGCCATATATAATCTGAAGACTCGGTTTATTTCAAAGGATTATTTTCTTACACATTTCATGTTGGGTTTTACAGAGATAAGATGCAATTTGAGATGTGTGAAAGTAGATGTTTTATGTATACATGTAGAGTTTTGCTGAATCTGAGGAAGTGTCCATATTTTCTGCAGGTGTACAAGAAAGAGAAGGCCCGCGTAATTTCAGAGGAAGAGAAGAACTTCAAGGCCTTTGCCAGTCTGCGTATGGCGCGTGCCAATGCCCGTCTGTTCGGCATCCGTGCCAAGAGGGCAAAGGAGGCCGCAGAGCAGGATCCCGAAAAGAAGAAATAAACGTTACTTTGTAAGGAACTGTCAAAAAAATAAATGTCTAAAAAAAAAAGTTTTCAGAGTAATTTCTTGGAAAAATCTGTAGTTTTTTCCCCCCTGCTTTGTAGAGGATGTGTGTGTATATAGTTTGCTTTTCAGTCTCAAAAGTGAATTTTTATTTAGTTTAGAAGTTCCTCTTCCTGCAGACACTTTCATAAGGCTCAGGTTGATGATAAAAGGTGCAGGTAACAATGCAGAAAAACCAATGCTTTTTGTTCTTTCTGGTTGAGTAAGTCATTGGTTTGATTCCCATTCAACCAGCACTGGAAAAATGTACAAATTTAATGTGTCGAAAGTGTCTTACAAATACATAACCTTTTATAAATGAGTGAGACTACTACTTTTAATATTTACCAGAAGATGGCAGTGTTTACCTTTATTGATTTTGGAAGTTTTTTTTAAAGGCGTGGTTTAGCAATAACTTAATTTTTTCAAAGCTAACTACAGTGGTTTTTTTTAAAGCTGGATCTGTGTCAGGACAGCATTTCAATAATTTTCCCAGGCCTGTGCTAGTGAGACTTGTTAAAGGGATAGTCCACCCAAAAAAATTATAATTCTAATAATTTAAGAATCCTAATCATTTACAAACTCGATTGAATCATTTAGTTCCAAACCTGCATGTTTCTATATAGCTTTTTTGAAATGAGGATGAGTAAATCAGTTTTCATGATGGGATGAACTATCCGTTTAATGTTTTGTCATAGCTGCTGAACTTGCATATTGTGTTTGTAACCTGAGGTGGAAGCTTGAATAATGTCTGTCAGCACACTTAAGTATGGAATTTGTCTTCATGATGGAAATACTCATACAAATCAGCAGTTTCAGTGTTAATGAATGCCAACATTGTCCTATAGATGATGTTGCAATGTCCAGTTTTGGTGTATGAATGGGCTGTGGGTGTATTATGCAAACATTGCATTCCCACATCATCATATGTGGTGTGTGAGTCCGAGCATTCATATCTTTCCTCATTTCTGCCAGGACTGCGTTTTGGTGCTATATTTGCTTGTATTGTGTATCCTCTGATTTATAAACCTTCTCTGAGGCTTTTGCACGCAGATGGTTTAGAGACTGGTTTAGTGTGGAAACAATCATGGATGATTTTGAGTAATGGGACATTTTCCAGTGCTGCTGAACCGAGTGTCACTGAAGCTGAAGTGGCCCAAATCAATTATAAGTGAAGTAAAGGGGCCGTTATAATTGGGGCTGTCCACAATCAATGAACCATTGGGATTTTCCCATGAAAACCTACACATGGATCAATAAACCAAAAATATCTTGACCCAGGGGAGATGAGTGGGGAGATAAGCACGTATGAGGTTACATAAGATGTTGAGAATGTGTCCTAGTTACCCTTGACCAGTGGATTCAGTGGTAGAAATAGTCCATTTAGACTGCTCGTTAAAATACTGGAAAATGGTTACCATTTGGTTTATCTACAATAAATATTAAATTGCACTCTTAAACAAAATCGTTCTAAACAGTAACAGATTTGGGCTCTTTTTGTAGCTAAATAGAACCCTTTTCATAAGGGTCCATATATAAATAATAATAAAAAACGCTTCTATACTGCTATATAGGACCTTAATGCTTTTTATCTATTTTACAGTGATGATGACATTGAACATGAATAAATGCATAACGAAAAAAATGTATTGAAGCCCAAGTTCCAGTGAAATATCTTCACTATCCTCTATGATGTCTTTACGTCCATCATTATGTGAGTATTTTAGTGTAACAGTGTCTGGGTAGCGATGCACAAGTGAGTTTAGAGTCACAGTGCGTCTCTTCAATTTATTTAAGTAATAGCTATTATGTTTAAGGCCATAAGTAGCCATTGTGGATGCACAGTATGTGAGACTTTCTCTATGTAAACAAAGAAAAGGTGTTAAGTCATGGGAAATCTTTAAAGGTTTTGTGACTGGTCATGGTTATGCATAAACCCAAGTAATAGTTTAGAACTCTAAATATATGAATCATAAATTCAATATCTCTGTCACTTGCTTAGTGGCGTAGAGGATAGAAGTATCCTGAACCCAGCAGAGGTTACATGTTACAGAGCCACTTACATGTTCTGTTAAATAACAAAAAAAATATATATATACATTATTGGTAGAAACCCATTTACATGAAAGAAAAAGAGGATAGAAGTATCCTGAACCCAGCAGAGGTTACATGTTACAGAGCCACTTACATGTTCTGTTAAATAACAAAAAATATATATATATACATTATTGGTAGAAACCCATTTACATGAAAGAAACAACCCAAATTGATTGATTATCTAAAATGATCACTTTGTAAGAAAATTTAAGTTGTTAAACATTTGAACTACATCACTCACACTCTAAAAATGCTGGGTTAAATACAACCCAGTGCTGGGTAAAATAGGGATAAACCCAGCAATTGGGTTGTTTTGCCCCAGCGGTTGGGTTACTACCCAGAAGGTTGGGTTAAACATTTAACCCAACCGCTGGGTCTAAACAGCCCAATTGCTGGGTTTGTCCCTATTTTACCCAGCACTGGGTTGTATTTAACCCAGCATTTTTTTAGAGTGCACCAATAGATCCTCAGCAGTGAATGGGTGCCGTCAGAATCCAAACAGCTGATAAAAACATCACAATAATCCATTGTGTGGATTACTTGTGATGGTTTTATCAGCTGTTTGCACTCTCATTCTGACGGCACCCATTCACTGCAGAGGATTAATTGGTGAGCAAGTGATGACATGCTAAATGTATCCAAATCTGATGAAGAAACAAACTCATCTACATCTTGAATGACCTGAGAGCGTGTACATTTGCAGCAAATTTTCATTTTTGGACGAACAATTCCTTAGAGCAAATGCGTTTCCTCTCCCCGATTGATTGATATCCTGTACTGTCAGCGCTTCTCATCAGGATTCTTGATGGAGTGGCTCTAGATGTTCTTTTAGAAAGGCAGCCAGAATTAGCAGAGCCTGTTTAAGATGATCAGCACAGAAGCCACAATGTCTTATTTTGCAGAAACCAAATAGCACTTTATCTCTGATTAAGCCATTTCCATTCTCTCTCACTCTTCACTTCCTGACCAATATAACAGTGTCCTTTCTTAAAAAAAAAAGAGCGAGAGAGAAATTGTGGGTGGGATGAAAAAGGTTCTGCGAGCACAATAATGGCATTTGTTGCATACATAGGTGTTTTACCTATGGGTATGGCTTCAGACAGCTATAGGCCATATAATTGCTCTTCTTAATTGATTTACAAGTTATATTCTGTCAACATGCATCCATGCTGCTCACTACACAAATGACAGGAAACTCCCTCCAATTAAATGAAAATGCCATTTCTGGTTAATCTCAAAATCTTGTCTGGACATGTGAAGACCAGTTTCACGACCTTTGTGCTTTTCTGAAAAGCCCCAAAATAAAACCCTAGTCCGATTTTGGAAGATGGATTTAGGTATTAGTAATATTATGTAAGAATAGTCTAACAATGCTAGTTTCACCACTGTCACCATTACACCACTATGCCATTATGCTATCAGAGAAAAAATGCATCAGCCAATAACATAAAAGCATTTCAGTAACTCTAGATCCTTCAACATCTCGCTCATGCAGCCAGGCTACTCCATTCCCACACTACTGACATTATACTCTGAGATCCTGACTACAAAGTTTTTCTTTTTATTTGTACAGGTTTTGTGTTTCTTTTTGGAACTGATTGGTCGTAGACCTCAATGGTCCAAGCTTTATGCACCTCAGATCCATAAAATATTAACAATGCATTATTTCAGTCAGGTCCACTTTGTTAAACTATGCTTAGTACAATTATAGCATACAGTTAGTGTTGGCAGTATGGTTCTGTTCTGGGCAAAACTCCCCACGCCTGTCCATGCAGCCATGCAAGTCAAACCCCCCTGGGGTACAGAACAGATCCAGTATATGCATACATAATTACATGAGCTGTAGAAAACACAAAATATATGATAGAGAATGCTTGCAATATAGTGAACTGTATATACGAAGAAAAGAAAAATCAGATTAGATTACCGGTGGAGTTGGGGTTGGAGGAGGGAGTTGATTTGCGAGCGGCGATGCGATAGAAGAGATGCTGGAGAATGGAATTTAAATGGACCGCTGTGATAAGTGTCAAAACTGGATCGGTACACGCCAGGAACAGCTGATGCGAGCTTGACTGACGAGGCCTGCCTGAACTAATTGCAATGCTTGATTTGTGGATCATTTTGTCCGAGTTCACTCAAAAAACTGAGGTGCAAAGGCTCAGATGAGTGCATGATCAGTCAGTAAAAAGAAGTACAAAACTTGTGCTGAATGTAAGCTGATGAAATGATTCCAATATTTGATAAAAATATAGCACAACAAGAAGTGCATGAGTTAATATGTATTCCATTAGATTATCCTTTTAGGAAGTGCATGGAACTGGAAGAATAAGTAAAAGTCTCATCTTAAATGTCAACACTCTGTGTTTGTGCATGGTATAGTTATAGTTTAGTTTAAAACCATGGTTTTGTGTGCATGTCCTTGAGGCTAGTAATGTCTATAGCCTAATATAACAATCAAACGCTGTTACCACCAACCCTATTATTCAGGATATTTTAATATCACATCCCTAAGTTTATAAAAGCAATTCAAAAACTCAAACTCTCAAAGTGGCACATGAAATTTATGAACATTTTACAGAATTTTTTTTTTTTTTCAAAAAAAGAAAAATTAATAATAATAAAAAAAAATGGAACCCTTATAGGCTGTAAATGATTTTGCACATCCATTCAAGCTTAGGATGCCGAAACTGACGTCAGAGAAAGACTTTTCCCAGCTGAGACTGTTAAATTCACTCCAATGTAGCTCTTCAAGGTAACATGACAGCCGAACTAGCGCGCGGTGGGCATGTGTCAGCCGCTCCACACACACACACACACACACACACACACTGAGAGAAGAGCAGCAGCAACAGCAGGTGAGAACACAGCTCTCTTATTTACACTCACTAGATTATGTTTGCTGTTAGTCATCAAGGAATGTGTATGATTATTATTGTTTTATTATTATTAATTATTATTACTATTAGCCTATATACTGCTTTGCATATGCGGGTGTTGTTAGTGATAATTAGGCTGTTTATCTAACTTACCAGTGCTTGCAAATCTTTGCGGAAAGGCAAAGGATGCAATTTAAAAAAAAATTACATTCAGTTATAGTTACATGCATACGAGTTTGATAAGTAATAGAGGATATAAAGTGAATGTGGGTTAACTGTCGAACAAACGTTGCGTTGCAGATGCGAGAGAGCTGAAGTTTACCGGGCTAAAGTGTAATCTATTAACAGTCACTTCGTAGTACTTTATTATTGTCATTTTATGCACTCCATTGACACTGAATTCTTTGCGTTAAACGGTGTATTCGTGTTGCATACCAAAACTAGTAGATTCATGTAGTAGCCTACAAGCGCCAGTTACATGATCAAGCGTTTAATCATTTCATTAGTGATAGCCTGTGATACTTAACTTAAGTATTTGAATCAAACAATAGTTCAGACGCAAGGAACAGCAGTGCAAGAAAGCTCACTAACCGTGCTGTAATTGCTTGTTGTTGTAGTAAGTGGATATAGAGTAGATGCGAGGAGCTGTCCATGATCTGCGGTGCTGAACCTCGCGCGCTCTGCTGGCTGATAGATTTACGCGTCGCGTTTGCTGATGTGATCGTTTAAAGGGTGAATGTCGAATGCATAATAAAGCACATTATAACATTATGATTACGATATATGACCGCAGGGTACGAATTACAGGGGGTGGGTTGGCTTGAGCACTGTAAAGGAAGTCAAAACACAAGGTTGGAGGGGTCTACAATTGCATAGTTTTATTTAGTCGTGTTTCAAAGTTTGATGACAAGATATAATAATAATGATAAGATATTGAATAAAAAACAAACAACAAATCAATAAAAACTTACGTGACTTAAGACGATTCAAAAGACGCAAAACGTAGCCTACGCACGTTTACATAAAAAACATAAAAACAATGGAAAAGCAGCGCAGTAGAATGTAAAAACGCGTTATGGGTGAACGGCCCCTCAACTGTTCAGTGTCATAATCACATAACATCGACTTACGTGACTTAAGACGATTCAAAAGACGCAAAACGTAGCCTACGCACGTTTACATAAAAAAACATAAAAATAATGGAAAAGCAGCGCAGTAGAATGTAAAAACGCGTTATGGGTGAACGGCCCCTCAACTGTTCAGTGTCATAATCACATAACATCGATACAATTTCCACTTGATTACAGAAATATCACAAAATGTTTGTGTTTTCTTTTAAAGAGTGTAAAGAAAAGCGTAAGTGTAAAAAAAGTTAAAGAAAGACATTCTGACTGCCAGGTTAAAGGGTTAACCTCACAATGAAAATCAAGATTATGGGTTAAAACATTGCCATTGTCAGTAGTGTAGCCATATGTGAAGCATATCTCACATAAAAGTCACTTTCAAACCAAGCAGCTTTCTGTTGGTCATAAATACACTTTTTAAATCTGCGTAAGAAAATCCTTCACCTGCACACAGACTTCCTGATCACAATGTGTATGTCCCACACGTGGATCCTTGTAAAACATTCATGTTATTAACTCATGCAGTTTATATATTCACTTATAAACCTTCTTGTATATCTGTATGTAAGCTGTGTTTTCAATGTGGTGAACCATTCACTGGATGTTAAAAGTACATTTAGAATGTACATCCTGACATTTCTTACCCCCACATGCTTATTTCTTGCTTAGGAGTCTGTTGTGGAAGAGGCTGTCAACTGAAGATCTCGTCTGGGATTTTGCTGTTGTAATATTAATGGACATCTCTGATTTACAACACCCCATTTGATCCCTTTAAATCTGAACCACTCCCAGCAGCCCATTCTCCTCTGAAGCGAATCAGGCATAGAGATGTCTCTCTGTAAAGAACTTTAAGTCGAACTGACAGATATGTTTTAAGACATCCCACATCCTTTGCCTTACGAAGAAACAACACAAGGTAACATTAAAAAATCGACTCCCTGCATGGGAGAGTCCTGCTTCAATCAAACTGAGGCTTTTAAAGAACAGCCTATTGACACTGCTGTCTCCCATCTCCGGCTGACCCTCCGCACTCAACTTTCTGTCAGGATGAGTGACTCACAGGAAGCGACGTCCCCAGTGGCAGGCATAGGAGGCCCTGTTGCTTGCGTATCCAAGGTGGAGCTGCGTGTTTCCTGCAAGTCCCTGCTGGACCGAGATACGCTCAATAAGTCTGATCCCTGCGTCATGCTCATGGTACAGAACCAAGGTCAATGGACTGAAGTGAGTTTTCCTTTTTCTCTCTTGGGGCCTTGATTAGATCTTTGTATTGGCAATGCTGTCCTTTTCTGCACTAGATTTATTTTACAGTATTAGTTGTGTTACAATGCAATCCAGTTATAAATTCTGTCATCGTTTACTCACCCTCATATCATTCCGAACCTGTATGACATTCTTTCTTCTGTAGAAGAAAGACTATGGCTCTCAGTAGTGGTTTTAACCACCATTTGCAAGCCATGTTTGAAGGGCCCTCTACTAACCATAAGCAGGTTACTAGGCTGATGTTTTTTGTTATATTCATTTGCCCTCACTTACCATTTATGGACTAATCGGGCTTAAATCGTGGCCTAATGGTTAGAGAGTCGGACTTATAACCCAAAGGTTGTAAAAAACGTAAAAATGTCAAAAAAAAAAATTTTTCTCAGAAATGTGAGACAAAGGTTGGAATTGTGAGATATAAACTCAACTAAAAAAATAAAAAATAATAATTCGGAATTATCTTTTCTATAAATTAAATGTGCACTAATTTGCAAATGACAAATTACTGGCCAATTAATTGGCCTGCCAATAGGGTCTGAAATGAACAGGTCCTTGTTGTAAAAATGACCCAAAAATAAAAATATGGGCAAAAAATGCCCCATGTATGGGTCTTTGTCTTGTATTGCTATTGTTTGATATAATTAAGCAATATCACACAAGCAAGTGCTGTTTTCCTCAAATATAAGCAAGAATACAAATGTGTTACTGATATTAATATTAAGTTACTTTTTAGGCACAATATTGTAACTATTACTGATTTTGCTCTATTTTGGCATTGAAAATGGTTCCAAACAAAGCCACAGCAACAAACAGTAGTACTTCATTGCTTTTGAATGGCGTTTTTGAATGAAGCGGCTGAGTGAATGATTCAATCATCCATTCAGTGGAAAAGTTCATTTCTGTCACTGCTGGCCAATATATCAATATATCACTAATTATACATAAGTGCATTTGAATTTTAGTTTTAAATTATACATTTGCAGTGCTAGAGGATTAGCTGATGACAGTGATTAGAAGTTAAACAGGTCTAACAAGTGCTAGGCCTAGGCTTTGGGTTAGAGATTGTTGGATGGGTATAATTTCGCACAATGCCTTCAGTTGACATTCTGATAGTATAGAGCTTGACTGTGAAGGTTGCCTGGGCTGTGAGTTGGGGGAGTGGGCACTTTTTGGAATGAATCTAGGCAGGGAATTGTCACACAGCAGGAAAGGGCGCTTGAAGCAAAGAGAGCGACCACTCTGGTGTTTTTTTCCCCCATATCAAAGCAGTCACTGTAAGAAAAAAATGATCTAGAGCCACAGCAGTGGTGCTGAAGACAGCTCTGCAAAGCTGTGAAGCTGTCTGCAGCAATGTGTCAGGCTGAAGGATGAAATCTTAATCCTGGCCTCATTATTCCAACAACTGTGCCATGTTCAACAGTTAGACTGGGTTGGCATATTCAGATGTATTCATTGTAACTATTAGTAACTAATTCTGACCAGGGTCAGAAATGAACATTTCCATTAAGGGGCAATATTGATTAAGGGGCAGTATTGATTTCCAGGGGCATTTTTTACATGCATAAGGGCAGTTTTTAAAAATACCTTATTAATTGTATCGGTGTTGTCCTTAATGTCAAATATTTAAATTTAACCAGTGACGTCGATCAATCAGAATACTTTAAACTGTTAACAATAACAACAAATTGTTTAAAATTGTATATAAATTATATTTGTAAAAAACAGGAACTTTACAGTGTAGGGGTGCAATATTATGACAAAAAACATTAATGTCTTGCGCGCCAAACTATTGTCACAAAATGTAGCAATTAAAAGAATAGTTCACCCAAAAATGAAAATTTGATGAAAATGTACTCACC
>NW_015505641.1:1467049-1481589 GCF_001515645.1 Sinocyclocheilus grahami | reverse complement strand
GAGTTAAAAATCATCATATGTGTTCTACTGAGGAAACAAAGTCACCTACATCTCGGATGCCCTGGGGGAAAGCAGATAAACATCACATTTTCATTTTTGGGTGAACTATCCCCTTAAGGTATGATGGATTTCTCCAACAAACTGTTGCTTCTGGCTAAATTACGAGTCCATAATCTATAATATTGTTTTCTCCAGTTAAAAAAGTAATCTAGTTTGAATCAGGAGAGAAATATGCACAGATCAAGCACTGTTTATAAGTGGAAACAATCCAAAACTCTTTTCAACATATAGGTTGGTGGATACTAATGTTAGATGACAACAGCATATGGATTTTTTCACTGGAGGAAGCGTTATTGTAGATTATGGACTTGTATTTTGTCTTAAATTTAAAACGCCTTATTAAAGAATTTGTTTATTACAGACATAGATTTTCGCTTCACAAGATGTTAATTGATGGACTGGAGCCGTATGGATTATTATGATGCTTTTATCAGCTGTTTGAACTCTCATTCTGATGGCACCCATTCACTGAAGATTCACTCTTTTATGAACTTCCATTCTTTGTTTGTTCAGCCTTTGCTTTGGTACATTAGAAAGTAAAGCACTGTCTCTTTCAATGGCTTTTATATTTATATTTTCAGATTGTATCTCAACTAATTGCATCTCCAACATCTTGGAGAATGATGCATTGACTCCTCCAGCTAATTGCCTCTGTGAGGTTTTAATTCAGAAATGATTGTATTTGCTCTGTTTGTTTTTGACATGCACCAGTGAACAATAGCAAAGCAGGGGGAGGTAAGGAGAGAGACAGCTGATGAATGAGAAACAAGAACAAATGTTTTTTTGTATGAGAGCAAGGCCATGATCATCGCAGCTGCATGTGTGGAAGCTCTCAACAATCAGACTCATGAGGCCTTCATCCCACTGCCGTCATTTCTTTGACTTTATCCAGGGACGGCGCACAAACAGACGAATAAACAGTACAGTCTGCGATCAGCCTGTGAAACCAGATGCTTCCAGTCAGAAGATTTTCACTTACTGTTGACTAAATTGTTGTTCTTTCTGTAATTCAGCTGGACCGCACTGAGGTGATCAAGAGTAACCTGAATCCGGTCTTTGCCAAAGTCTTAATGCTGGACTACTACTTTGAGGAAGTACAGAAACTACGTTTTGAAGTCTACGACATTCACGGAACTCACAGTATTGGAACACGAGATGACGACTTCCTGGGTGGTGTGGAGTGCACGCTTGGACAGGTGATGTTTTCCTGTGCATTTTATGTAATATTGCTAAAATACACCATGTGACCAAAAGTATGCTCTCCTAATTAACAGCCATATGGCAAAAAAATAAATAAATAAAATACAATAATGGCAAAATATATTTCTATATGCTAAATATCTTTTGTAAACACTGAAGCCCAATGAAATATATTTTATGTGTGTATTATATTCATATACCAAAATATATTTCAAAATGTATTTCAGGGGCAAAAAATTAATTTCCGATCTTACAGTAGCCAACATTTAGTCTAAATGCAAATGTGGATAGAATGGCTTACTGGAGATCAAAACTAGACTTTCAATGATTTAATATTTTTTAATTTTTATATATATTTTTTTTACATTGTAAAATATGCTAATTTTTATTCAGACGTGTTATGTTCACATTTTTCTTCAAATGACATGTGTGAACGTACGTTAATACATACATACAAGTCCTCCTGATTACCAGAAAAAAATGTTTTGTGAATTGAGTATTATGTCATTACATTGCTTAGAGCATAAGAAAAAAAAATGGCAAAATAACATTTTCGAAAAATGATATTTTATTCATGTCTGCCACTTTAAATATAACGTCCTCTGCAGAGGACAAAACTCCATAACTGGGAGTCATATATATATATATATATATATATATATATATATATATATATATATATATATATATATATATATATATATATATATATATATATATATATATATATATATATATATATATATATATATATATATATATATATATATATATATATATATATATATATATATATATATATATATATATATATATATATATATATATATATATATATATATATATATATATATATATATATATATATATATATATATATATATATATATATATATATATATATATATTTTCTATCTATATTTTTTTGTATATTTTTGTGCATATATATATATATATATATATATATATATGCCCAAAAATATACAAAAAAATATTGATAGAAAATATATTTACATATATTTACAAATATGTTTTTGGCCACTTTTTGGCTTATTTTGAAACATATTTGAGAATAGATGGATATATTTTGCTGTATGGACAGGTTTGGATATTTCAGCTAAGCCTCATTGATGTTCATGTCTGAAAGGAAGCAAACCCCTGCATCTTTGTTCCAACATCAAATGGAAACCTTCCCGAAAGAGTAGAAGCTGTAAATAGCAGGACCAACTCATTATGCATTACCTTAATTAAATGGTGTACTTTTGTTTATGCAGTGTACTATGCTATTCTCAGGTAACTATTATTTGTTTTTAAACATTATTAAACAAAAATTTGTTCCATAGATAGTGGCCCAAAAAAAGATGGTGAAACCTCTGTTGCTGAAATATGGAAAATATGCTGGAAAATCCACTATCACTGTGAGTTGAAAAAAAAAACCTACACACATAATTATTTTTTAATTGCTGCTGTACACATTTACACATTCACTGAAAGCTCTTGTGGTAGAGGTTTCATCTGTCATCACTTAATTTTAGCATCCACAAAGGTGTTTTGGTTTTGTTTACAGAATAACTAAAAGACAGTTTAAGTCACTTTTCTGGAGACACATTCCCAGATAGTCAGATGAGGATGAATCTGTGCATTTGCAAAATTAAAGCAGACACTGTTTGCCAGGCCAACTCACCATTCGACAATAACCAGAAATGTCTTTGACAAAAATTCATGTGTATGAGAATCACTGTGTTCAATTAGACAAAATCAATCACTTTTAGTTTCAAGGGTGTAAAGGACTGCTGCAAGAACGATAACTATGAAGGTAACTATAATGATGACGCTATAAACTTTGTTTATTATAAGCGTGCGCTGCACTTATTATGTCTGGGTGTTGGGTGGATTCTGATTGGCTGTCAATGATTTATCATTCATCAGCAGAAAACAGTCTCTCTTAAAATGATTCCAACAATATCATACTTCAAGTTATAATGTGAAGGGCCTAACCACAGCAGGGTTTTTGGCATCTACACCCACCTCTTTACAATGCACATTTTTTTGCATTATGAGATGTCACTCTGAAGTGATATTCATTCATCTATAGGTCCACCCACTTTTTTAAAGTGCCAACTAAATGCCAAATCATGCCCACGTCACTCATCACTAAACTCGTAGGATGACTGCACATTACAAAATGAGTGATTTTTTTTCTATTACTTCTGGAATGAAATGCCACTTTAAAATATTTCTTGATACAGTTGAGTGAAACCGCTAGTCCGTGTGATGCCTGAGAGATAGATAATGGCGAATCTCTAACACTGGTGCATTAAAAAGTCATCAGGTTTCAGGAATACGGTCTAACCCGTGTAAAGGACTTTTAATATAACTCTGTGTAGTTTGGGTTGCAGTGCAGGCGGTTTGACCTCTAACTTAAATTCTGCTGTTTTCTGGGCTCATATTATATGACACCAATTTGACCTTATCGTACTGTAGGTAGACAGACTCTGGATATTCTTACAATATCTGCCTGCATGGTGTAAAATAATGTAGACTATCAGTTTCAGTATGGGAAAATAGTATTTCAGTTACAATATCACAGCTAGTTCAACTCAATTCAAACAAGCCAAACACACACACAAAAAGTACATTAAAAAAGTGATGCCCAAAGTTATTTTTGCATGTTTCTATTGCCGGCAGACAAGGTTAATCCGTAAGACAAAACGTAATACCACATCCTTATCAAAGGTGTTGATTCTCTGCTTTCTCATCAGTTTTAACAAAGTTTTTCCTGACCACACTGCAGACTAATGGCCTTTTCATGTTGAAACACCTACAGCAGGGACTGTTTTTGCTGGACCCCCTCATTGTATTACACTCTGGTTGTAGATTTCTAATGCTGACGAAAACACATTTTGATCTGAGGTGAGACAAAATGGGATGATTTAACTGCTCTTAACAAACTAGTAGAGGTCAAACTAGCTCTTAACAAACTAGTACAGGTCAAAGACAACTCCATAAATAGCTCCCTTAATCAGTGTTGTTCACATTAAATTACATACTAAAACGTTTCCAGAAACAGCAATTACAGTTAGTAATTTAGAACATTTGCACTCAAGACTGATCGAGTTTCTCTTCAATTTTTACTTATCTTTTTTAATTGAATGAATGGACAGTGGATAGTTGGTTGGAAAAATGGATGGATGACAGATGAATGAATGGATGGATGAATGGGATGGGTATATGGATGAACAGATGGATAGATGGATGGACCGGGTGGGTGGAGGGACAGACAGATGGAGGACATGGGCTGGACAGATCAACTGATGAACAGATGGATGGATGGGATGGATGGATAGATTAATTGATGGACAGATGGATGGATAGGCTGGGCTGGGTGGACAGATGGATGGATGAATGGACATACAGATTGATTAATGGTATGGGTGGATGGATGAATGGATGGACAGATAGACAGATGAATGGTGGCTGGATTGACTAGGCTGGGCAGAAGGACTGATTTGGATGGATGAATGGATGGGATGTGTAATTGAATGAATGGACAGACAGACGGATGGATGGATTTGCTGGGTTGGGCTGATGGACGAATGGGATGGGTGGATGGATGGACAGGATGGACGGAGAGCTGGATGGATGAATGGACAGGATGGATGAATGGACAGGATGGACGGAGAGCTGGATGGATGGACGGATGGATGGTCTGGGCTGGACAGATGAATGGTTGAACAGATGGATGGATGGGATGGATTGAAGATGGATGAATATATTGGCTTTGTCTCAGCTAATCTCTATCTTATTTCCCAAGATTCACGCAGAAGAGATTTCTGGGAACAATGGCTATTTGGAGCTTTCCTTCTGTGCCAAGAAGTTAGATGATAAGGTAAGGAGTGATGTTTTTCGTCTTCCATTTAAAAAAAAAAGATCGTCAGGCATGAACTACTCACCAGAGTTTACACTCAGTGTGTTTTGGTTTTAAAGTATACCTAGTGACAGAAAATGATATTCTTTGTTTGTAAAGTAGTGCTTTTTGACCCTTTGAAACCGATAACTGCAGCTGCCAAAGAACCTTTCAACTCGCCTTTAATGTTTTGGCTTCTCAGTTTCGGCCCCGTTAAGAGCCATTAGGGCTATTATGGCTTCATAAAATCCCACTCTCTTTTTTTGGCTTTGGCATAATGTTTGAAACCCTATTTATTCAGCTGAGGTTTCCTAATGAGAATGGAAGCTCTCTGGATAGCGAGGGCTAACAGAGCTGAAGCGCTGAGGGAGCGTAGGGTGGCTGACTGACTCTCTGTGTGCAAACAGCCTCTCCCACACAGCGAGGCCCACAGCGCAGCTC
Source organism: Sinocyclocheilus grahami (assembly GCF_001515645.1). Lineage (NCBI taxonomy): Eukaryota > Metazoa > Chordata > Actinopteri > Cypriniformes > Cyprinidae > Sinocyclocheilus > Sinocyclocheilus grahami. The sequence continues at coordinate 1,475,981 of NW_015505641.1, read as the reverse complement.
TCTCTGTGCCCTGTAGTTCTACAGGTGTCTGCACTTCCCGCTGCGCTGCCGCACAGTACACAAACGCCTCTGCAATCCTCGTCCTACTCTCAGCACTCATCTCATCTGGTTCTCCTACTCTTTCCTCTTGTTTCTCCCTCCCTTTTCCACTTTCATATGCTGCTGTTCTCTTCCTCTAAGCCTGGGGCAACATTTATGCTCAGCGGTTATCTTCAAAACACAGCTTTTTTGTTCGTTCCTCATCAATTTTGTCTGACTTTCATGAATTCATACATCTAATGTAATGAAGGGAAACAGCAAATCGATAGTCATGACTTGTTCGCTCAAGCTTCACATCCCCTCAACCCCACATTAGGTGGGAAAATCAATTTATTGTCTATTCATCCTTTTACAGTGAGACAGAAATGCTATTTGGCATCTGTACCAGAACAGAAAGCGCAGGCTGTGATTCTGATTGGAGATGCTTATACAGTGAGCTGAAGCACCCACGTAAACCATTGGCTGACTGTAATTTTGCCAACTAGGATGTGTTCCTGGATCAACATCTTTTGCTGGTGCTGGAACAATAGTCCTGCACTCTCAGAAAAAAAGGTACAAAAGCTGTCACTGGGACCTTACTTACCACTGAAGGGTGCATTTTAGTACATATTTGTACCTAAATGGTACATATTAGTTCCTTTTGAAAAGGCACTGCCCTAGTGACAACTTTTGTACCTTTTTTTTGAGAGTGTGTCAAACTATCTTCTCCTAAAATCAGATGAAAATGATCAGAATGGAAGGTCCCAAACCCTTAAACGGAACCTAAACTCTGATTTGGTTTGGTACAATAATTTGTCATTGGGGCAGGACCCTTACTTTCTACCTTATTTACCCCTTAAAGGGTGCATTTTAGTACTTTAAAGGTACATATTTGTACTTAAAGTGTACATATTAGAACCTTATAATGTGTCAAACTATCTTCCCCTAAAATCAGATGGAAATGATTGGTTGATCAGAATGGAAAGTCCCAAACCCTTAAACTAAATCTAAACTCTGATTTGGTAGGAATTAATGTTTTTGCAGGGTCAACAAAGCAGTTCATTCAGGAACTTGTTCTACTTGAGGTCACAAAATGGGTGTTACACTCTCAGAAACAAATGTGCCAAAATTGTACCTTCAGGGGTACAACAGCTTGTTACTGGGGCAGGACCCCTAAAGGGACATTTTTGTACCTTATTTACCTCTAAAAGCTTGAATAGATGGATGGGTTGGGAAGCACCTAGCCCATCCATCTATTCATCCATCCGTTTATTCATCCATCTTTCTAACCATGCATCCATTGTCCATCCATTCAGCTAAAAAAGATAAGAAGAGTAACTGCAACTAAAGTACTAATATACCTTTTAGAGGAAGATAAGGTACAAAGATGTCCCTTTAGGGGTCTTGCCCCAGTGACAAAATGTTGTACCTCTAAAGGTGCAATTTTTGCACATTTGGGGGTCTGAGGAAAGAGACAAAGAGTGTAAAGAGTTTTTTTGTCTGTTGATTCTTTTTTTCTGTTCTGTTTTTTTATAGTTTCTCATAGAATCTCTGTCTAGATAACATTGTACACATATGTACTTTTATTTTAGCTATTTATATATTTTAGAAAGGAAGTCTTTTGCAAGGGTATTGTCATATTTGGAAGTATGTGGCATATACCTGTGGAATATGCCATCTGAGGACTATTTTTGATCCTTGTCATTTTGATTTATTTTATCACTATTTTACCTTACACATTCATGCACATACGCACTCTTCAAAAAAGGCACTGGCTTGTTCACAGACCAAAATGTATAGATTGAAATGTATATATACTGTATATTTTAATGGAAAGAAAAGATATAGAATTAACTGCATGTTTGCTTATTGTGCCCAAGAGCGTCCACATGTCACATGATTCTAACCACAGGTCGAAAGCTGTAGTTCCAACCATACAAGTTTGCGAATGTTCATTGGAACTATAGGTTTGGTAAATGTAGAATCATTCACTTGCGCTAGTAACAACAGAACTTTTTGCTTAACAATGTATCCCTGTCAAATTCTGCACCAAAAGCATCTTTACACAGACACATCTTTACAGCAGCTCTCTCATGATCAATCAGTACACGTCTTATTTTCTGTCTGCTGTGCACACAAAACAATCAATGCACATGATCCATTGTTTTCTGCAATTGTGAAACTGTGTAAATACATTTGTCACCTCTATGCCTCTGGGTATACGCACGGAATATCTGCTGCTATTATGCAGTGTAAAAACAGCTCCATACAAATTGAACAATAATGTCATACCATATGAGGGACCCTCGCATAGAGGGGTTGTCCCGTGCCTCTTATACTGTAGATAATCCTCCATCTCTTCAACTTAAAAATGCACATGTGCTTTGGTTCAGTATGGTAAAGCTAATCCAGCATGTCATCTCAAATTTGTTAAGGCAGGATTTCTCTTGGTTAAAGACATATGCTGATGCAGTAAATCTTGTTTAGTTCTGCTATATGCAGAATATGGAACCACATTATTTGCACTTTGCATATGCATTAAAGCAGAGGCTACGCTGTCACATCACTAATGTATTACCATCCTGGCGACGAGCTTGTCTGCCTGCCCATTAGAACATTAACCAGGCTAATTCTGAAAGGCGAATGGTGACAAATTCCAAAAGGCAATAAAATTGAATTCTCACTTTCATTTCTAGCGGTCTCTACCATTAGCCCCAACATATTCATCAGCCAACCTTTTTAATGCTCTATTTCGGGGGGGGGTTATTGTATCCCCTCTTGTAATTGTTATCATAGTGAGAGGATGGATGGAGTCTAATAAACAGCTAGGCAGGATAATGGCTGTGCTGCTATCTTTGGACAAGATATGTCTGTTCAAATAACGTTGGCTTTCCGTGCATACAGACTGATATGATTTAACAGAATGGACATATTAGCAAATCAAACTATATTGGACTTCATGACAGCTTCTGCACGTGACGCATGCTAGAGAAGTCTGTGTCTTTGATGTGAATGCCATTTCTCTTTATGAAGAAGGCACTAATGCATTTTAAATCGAAAAGTCGCTCTGGGTTATGTGACATTTATCAAAGACTCTTCACTTGGCATTTTCTCTGTGAATTTTAATGCTTAATTGAGTGCTGTACCTTCACATGGGCTTCTCTGTAGATATTAGCACATATTTTGTTTTTTTCAGGGGACATTGATAGCTCTATCTTTCATCAGATCATAAAAGACAAGCACAGAATTAACCTTTAGTCTGTGCATTTAGCCAGCCATTAAAGCAAAATGCCACTAAAGATTTCATCTCTTTGGAGCCTTAAATGTCTTTTGGGAGCAATGAACAGCTAGGACTCATCAGTGCATATGAACTTCACAAATGCAATGACAGTTGTGAGAGGTGCGATGCATGTTACAAATGCGAACAACAGACAAATCACTTGTCTAAATCAGTCTTCACTCAAACCACTGGCAAGATGTTACCTTGACAACCAGATAGTGGGGGCACCTCCTCTTTCAGCGTCCCTGTGGAGATGTCTCACACTAATGCAGCGAGAAACGGGGATATTAAATGGCTCGTTTTTTGCTCTACCAATTCCTCTCTCCCTTCCTTTATCTCTGTGCCTCGTTCTCTCTCTCTCACATCTGCACACACTTAGGAACAAAGACCTCTGTCTTCTTCAGAAAGCCCAATTCAGAAACCTTATGTTGAATGATTGTTTGAGACAATATAGTTGATTTGATTTGCCACAGCTATAAGCACAATCGGCAGCAACACACATGGGCATGCAATAATCGTGAAAGGTGTTCATGGTTCCTTGACCAATATTTCGTCTTATTGCACATGTGTATTTTCCCTTTATAAATGTTGAGCTCAAGAGCCCATGAAATCAGAATTTCTTTTTGTCACCTTTAGTCCATGTTAGTTTTTAGGCTATCCATATGGTAATATACCCCCAAAACCAGACAAAATATGCTCAGAGACTTAAGGTGCGGTCACATTAGCAAAATGTCACAGGCAAAAAAGATCCATTGTCTATAGTCCAACCCAAGCTCATTGAAGATACGTGCTTGTGGCGATGTTTCTGCAACACATATATTACGTACCTTACTGCACATTTTGTGGCAGCTTCAAAGTTAAATGTCCAGTGAGTGGACGCTTGATACGTGACCGGTTCCACATGTTTTTATTTTTATTTTTACGTTGGTACAGGCACGTACTGCAGCAGTTTGGAATTCAGTTATCTGAGGAGTGTCACTAAATGGTTAATGCTGTATTGTGTTGGAAAATAACATACCCCCTACACCAAACCCAACCCTTAACATACCTGATCGTGAAACGACAGCAAAAGTGATTTAAAAATGCATTTGTTGATGCAAATGTGCTATTTTAAATTCATTTTACGTGGGTTTGAGCTGTTTTTTCAAACCCTAGTTTCAAAGGATTTATTCCAGAGTGCTTTACCTCACAAGTGCAACACTGTATCGCGTGAGCTACCGAGCAAACCTACTGAGTTAGAAAACTCATACGTTTGAAGCTATATATGTGATGCTAACATTCAAAAGTATCAGTTTTCAAATCTTGCAGCGTTATCATAATATTGTGCAAGAATTTATGTGAAAATTAGGCTTACTTAATCAAAACTCTGGCCCTGTAAACCATACTTTTTGTGAAAAGGAGTATAATATGTTTGAGTTTTACCGCCTCTAGTGTTCATTTCAACTGGAAGCTTTACTGATTCATATGTATAGGTATGTTTTTTTCAAGTATTTTCAAAGAGCCTGGGTAGCTATTTTCAGTAGTGTCAATATTTGTGTAATCTGTGGGGAAATCTTTCACGCTCATGCAAAATTACAGATTGCATGGATTTCTATTGAAATGACTGGATTTCACCCAGAAAATTCGCAATGGTAAACAATGGTAAATGTGACTGCACCTATAGAGTCAAATTTACAATCTTCTGGGGAAATGGACCAGGTATTACTAGCAATAGCGGGCTAGCAAAAGGTTTGGCTGGTTAGCATGGTTAGCACAGATAGCCTTTGCTGGTAGCAGTGGCATTCCGTCCATATAAGCTGCGAATGCTCCGCATACCCAGGCCATTTGAGAGAATGAGTTCACGGGATAATTCATATAAACATGATTATAAGTTGATCCCTTGTCATTTGAAATGTAACTTATAGCTCAAAGAGTTAGGAATAAGTACGTAAACTGATTTATTTGCCAAACGGCAGTAATTTTCTTTAAATCTGCCAGTTGTGGTTGCTTCCGGGCGATCGGATTCTCCGCAGCTTTCTCGTCTCCGCTCTGTTGCTATGACTCGTCAGGATTATAGCGCGTTAGTGATTTTCTGGTCTGTGGCTGATTTAATGCGCGAGGTAAGCTGTCTGCAAAGCGCTTGCCCAAGCAGAAAAATGCGCTGTTGCTGTCAGATCTCAATTGCCGAAAATCACATTGTGTTTGATGCAAAACCAACTCGACTAAATCAAAAGAAAAAAAACACTGTAACTGTATATTTTTGTTTTCTCAAGCAAAGCAAATTTTAAAAGTCCACTGAAAACATATCTTCTTACATTTTGGTCATAGACAATGTATGTTGAAGATATACGTTATTATCAACATTATTGCCTAAGCTGTAAATAAAAAAAGTTTATAAAACGTGGGCTATATAAACATTTAATAATAACAAACATCATATTGTTCCCTTTCTTTTGCGTATGCATTACTCGCATGAAATTTACAGCTCAGAAAAAACCTGTATCCAGAACTGAAAGCCCATGAGCTAAAATGGCACATTTTAAATCATCTGTGCTTTTGCGCCAGCAGAGCAACTGTCATTGACATGAATGTGAATGCTAATGGATAGCTTTCAAGTATAATAGATCTCCTTGAGATCAAGTAGCAAATGGCTTTTGGGTGTGTAAAAAAAGGACAAGTCCTTTGTCCTGAATCAACTTCTTGTTGCACATCAATATAGAAAAGAAGAGTGCATTCATAAAACCATGGGGTATTTAAAATATTGTCCCCTGCATAATGTTCTCCTTTGAATGGCTGGACTGTATTGACATTCTCTTGTGACTGTAGGATCTCTTCAGCAAGTCAGATCCATTCTTGGAGATTTACCGGATCAATGATGATGGAACAGAACAGCTCGTACACAGAACTGAAGTAAGTAGTTCCACCCCATGGAATAATAATCTTTCTTTTGCTGTTCATAATTCTTCTTTAGTTTATACAATGATATTGATTTGTATCTACAGGTGATTAAAAACAATCTGAACCCTGTGTGGGAACCCTTTAAGGTGTCTCTCATTTCCCTGTGCAGCTGTGACGACGAAAGGAAGTTGAAGGTGAATATTAATGGAGCAGGTCACTCTAGAATTGACATTCCATTACTCATTTTGTTCCAAACCTTTATGACTTAATTTCTTCTGTGGAACAAAAAAGGAGATGTCTTGCAGAATGTCTAAGGGACCGTTCACATGGAACGCATCTTTGAGTCTAAAAATGTGAGATGCTGCGCTCAGGAATGGTTTTTAAATTTATTGGTCCACTGTTTTGGAACGTTGATAGATGAGCAGCGCTGCGTGTAAAAGTTGAAATTCTTTTAAATTGACAGTCTTAAAAATGTGGCGCTCATGTGCAAGACGCTGTAAACGACGTGAGAAGCAACAGTCATACACGTCAGTCTACACTCTTAAAAATAAAGGTGCTTCACGATGCCATAGAAGAACTTTTTTGTCTAAATGGTTCCATAAAGAACCTTTAACATCTGAAGAACCTTTCTGTTTCACAACAGGTTCTTTGGGGCGAAAAAAGGTTCTTCAGATTATAAAAAGGTAAGAAAGAGATGGTTCTTTAAAGAACCTTTGACTGAATGGTTCTTTGTGGAACCAAAAATGGTTCTTCTATGGCATCGCTTGAAGAACCTTTTGAAGCACCTTTATTTTTAAGAGTGTAGCGCATGTTTACGTAGAAAAGTAGCACATTGGAATGGAAAAACAACGGCCCCAAAGATGTTATTTTTCTCACTATATAAGTATATAGTAATCAGTGGCTGTGAACCTCCAAAAAGAACAACAACAAAAATAATGAACCATTAAAATCCTTACAACGTATGCACTATTTTCCAAGTATTATAAAGCTGTTCAATAGTTTAGTTTTAAGAACAAATGGAAGTTTAAGTTTTCACTGAAAATATGCAATCACAATTAACAGTCATGACAGAGGATTTGTTCCTCACATGAGTGATATGGACTACTTTTATGGTGATTTTGTAGTGCTTTATCAGTCATTTTTTTAGTTTGATTGGTCACTGTGTACATCTGTTGTATGAGAGCATCTTGGACGTTGCGCTAAATAAGTATTTTTGTTTTTTACTTAAGAAATTCACACTGATTTGGTATGAAAAAATCAGACATGATGAGCTATTCCTATATAAAGAAGTAATGACAAGAATAAAACCAAAATAACACATGGAACCATAAGAGACACATGAGTTGTTGTAATTGTCTGTGAACTGCAGTGCTTAGTCTGGGACTATGACTCAAGGGGAAAGCATGACTTCATTGGCGAATTCTACACTAATTTCAAAGAAATGCAGAAGATTTCCTCAGGAAACAAGGTCAGTGGTTTGAGACATTCAGTCATTCATTGGCGTTTGATATCGGTCATAGCTGTTTCCTGCTGAGAACTAGAATGGATTAAAGAAATGTCACAACCCTTCTGCATGTGTGGTAAAAGTGACTTCGCTGCAGTGCCACCTTCAATTTTCAGCTCACCTCTTTGATCTCTTCCCGTGCCCCTGAAGGTCACATGGGACTGCATCAATCCAAAATACAAACTGAAGAAGAAGAACTACAAGAACTCTGGGTTGGTTATTCTCAGTGATCTCAAGGTACGAGTCTGACAGTCTATGTTTGTGTGTATAGAGAGCTTTGTAGACATGCCGTCCTTATTTTAGGGATGCTAGTACATGATAATACTGGCCAACCAGCTGTGAATGAAAAGACTGCGGAGTTATTATTGTTGTGGGTGGGTGTGACAATCAAGCTTAGCCTAAAGACATTAGTGGGGTGGGAACAGGCTAATGCATTTGTCTTGTTTGTGCGCATTCACACAGGGAAGCTTTTTATTTATAGTTTCATATCTCGTGTACAGTACTTGTGTGTTTGATTGGCTAAAAGTTTGCAGGTAGTCTTGCAGATAGTGATTTCCGGTGAGCCAGGCAGATAAATGTGGCAGGGTTTCTGAGACTCACCCTCCATTCTTCATTTTGCAGCTTCACAGAGTCTATTCCTTCCTGGACTACATCATGGGAGGCTGCCAAATACACTTCACAGTAAGTGGGAACAGCAGTGCGCTCCACATTTAGCACCGCGGTGCGATCCAGACCCTTCACAGATTTACTGCCCATGTTCTCCAGCAAGCATGTAGATGCCAGGCGTGCTGGACTGATAACTGCCTCCTCATCGCAAATGCAGCTCATTTATAGTAGATTATACACGATTTTGTGGGTAGACTGCAAAACGTAATGTTCTTAAGTATTTTTATTTCTTGTTTGCTAGTAAAAATGGCTAAGATTCTTAAAACAAGATTAGAATATGGTATTTTGTCCCTATTCACAGTTGTTTTATTTTTAACATTTTTTGACTGGCTGCTCTTGAGTTTTATGTTGAGTCAGAATGTGATTGTTTCACTGCTGGAGGCAAAAGAGCAAATTAATATCTCCTCCAAACTGTTTTAAGTCCCCCACCCTTATGCTTCCCTTAAGAGCAGCCAAAATGGGCCAAGATTATTAATGAATTCAATTGAATATTCATTATTTAAATATCCGAATTCTCCTGTTGCCTGTTAAATTAAAGATAATCAGATGTCAAGTAGTGAAAGCCTCAGAGTGAATGTTTTGGTGCA
>NW_015505641.1:1444621-1463286 GCF_001515645.1 Sinocyclocheilus grahami | reverse complement strand
TAAACATGATTATAAGTTGATCCCTTGTCATTTGAAATGTAACTTATAGCTCAAAGAGTTAGGAATAAGTACGTAAACTGATTTATTTGCCAAACGGCAGTAATTTTCTTTAAATCTGCCAGTTGTGGTTGCTTCCGGGCGATCGGATTCTCCGCAGCTTTCTCGTCTCCGCTCTGTTGCTATGACTCGTCAGGATTATAGCGCGTTAGTGATTTTCTGGTCTGTGGCTGATTTAATGCGTGAGGTAAGCTGTCTGCAAAGCGCTTGCCCAAGCGGAAAAATGCGCTGTTGCTGTCAGATCTCAATTGCCGAAAATCACATTGTGTTTGATGCAAAACCAACTCGACTAAATCAAAAGAAAAAAAACACTGTAACTGTATATTTTTGTTTTCTCAAGCAAAGCAAATTTTAAAAGTCCACTGAAAACATATCTTCTTACATTTTGGTCATAGACAATGTATGTTGAAGATATACGTTATTATCAACATTATTGCCTAAGCTGTAAATAAAAAAAGTTTATAAAACGTGGGCTATATAAACATTTAATAATAACAAACATCATATTGTTCCCTTTCTTTTGCGTATGCATTACTCGCATGAAATTTACAGCTCAGAAAAAACCTGTATCCAGAACTGAAAGCCCATGATCTAAAATGGCACATTTTAAATCATCTGTGCTTTTGCACCAGCAGAGCAACTGTCATTGACATGAATGTGAATGCTAATGGATAGCTTTCAAGTATAATAGATCTCCTTGAGATCAAGTAGCAAATGGCTTTTGGGTGTGTAAAAAAAGGACAAGTCCTTTGTCCTGACCCAACTTCTTGTTGCACATCAATATAGAAAAGAAGAGTGCATTCATAAAACCATGGGGTCTTTAAAATATTGTCCCCTTCATAATGTTCTCCTTTGAATGGCTGGACTGTATTGACATTCTCTTGTGACTGTAGGATCTCTTCAGCAAGTCAGATCCATTCTTGGAGATTTACCGGATCAATGATGATGGAACAGAACAGCTCGTACACAGAACTGAAGTAAGTAGTTCCACCCCATGGAATAATAATCTTTCTTTTGCTGTTCATAATTCTTCTTTAGTTTATACAATGATATTGATTTGTATCTACAGGTGATTAAAAACAACCTGAACCCTGTGTGGGAACCCTTTAAGGTGTCTCTCATTTCCCTGTGCAGCTGTGACGACGAAAGGAAGTTGAAGGTGAATATTAATGGAACAGTTCGCTCCAGAATTGGCATTCTATTATTCATATCGTTCCAAACCTTTATGACTTAATTTTTTCTTTGGAACAAAAAAAGGAGATGTTCTGCAGAATGCCTAAGATGTTCTTTTTCTTACAATACAAGTACATAGTAATCAGTGGCTGTCAAGTCTCAAAAAGAACAAAAATAAAGCGGTCCTTGCAACTCATGCACTATTTTTCAAGTAGTATAAAGAGATTCAGTAGTTGTTGGTTTGAGAACGGATGGAAGGTTAGGCTGTTTGCTGAAATTCTTCCCAAGTTTGAACATGTGCAATTACAACTGACAACTGTGAAATTTGTTCCTCACATTAGTAATCTGGACTGCTTTTATGGTGATTTCATAGTGCTTTTTCCATTATCTTTTGGAGTTTGATTCGTCACTGTCTACATCTGTTATATGAGAGCATCTTGGACATTCTGCTAAATAACTATTTTTGTGATTTGGTATGACAAAATCAGACATTTTGGAATATTCCTTTAAGAGAAATAGTGATAAGAATAAAACCAAAATGACATATGGAGCCATAAGAGTTGTTGTAATTGTCTGTGAACTGCAGTGCTTAGTCTGGGACTATGACTCGAGGGGAAAGCATGACTTCATTGGCGAATTCTACACTAATTTCAAAGAAATGCAGAAGATTTCCTCAGGAAACAAGGTCAGTGTGAGACATTCTGCCGTACATTGGTGTTTGATTTCGGTCATAGTGGTTTCCTGCTGAGAACTAGAATGGATTAAAGAAATGTCACAACACTTCTGAATGTGTGGAAAAAGTGACTTCGCTGCAGTGCCACCTTCAGTTTTCAGCTCACCTCTTTGATCTCTTCCCGTGTTCCTGAAGGTCACATGGGACTGCATCAATCCAAAATACAAACTGAAGAAGAAGAACTACAAGAACTCTGGGTTGGTTATTCTCAGCGATCTCAAGGTAAGAGTCTGACAGTCTATGTTTATGTGTATAGAGCTTTGTAGATATGCCATCCTTCTTTTAGGGATGCTAGTACTTGACTGGCTAACCAGCTGTGAATGAAAAGACAGCAGAGTTATTATTGTTGTGGGTGGGTGTGACAATCAAGCTTAAAGACATTAGTGGGGTGGGAAGAGGCTAATGCATTTGTCTTGTTTGTGCACTTTCAAACAGGGAAGTTTTTTTAATTTATTGAGCTGCTTAAGTGTGTTGTTGCTGTTTTTTCCCCCACATGTATCAATTCAGATTGAAACTTGTTTTTGTTTTTCAGTAGAACTATTAATTGATTAATACATTGATTAAATGAGTGCATTAACAGTTAAAGCATTATGATTTGGGAAAACCAAACAACAGGCCCATGTGCAACTATTAGGTTTGGCAGTTTCTCTAGATGACACTAGAGCTAAATTTATAGAACGGCACTCTTTACTCATCAACAGATTTGTTATTGCTGTTGGCCTTCAGTATATAAATATATATATATGTGTGACACTGGACCACAAACCCAGTCTTAAGTTGCACGGGGATATTTGTAGCAATAGCCAAAAATACATTGTATGGGTCAAAATTATAGATTTTTCTTTTATGCCTAAAATCAAGTAAAGATCATGTTCCATGAAGATAATTTGTAAATTTCCTACCGTAAATATATATAAACTTAATTTTTGATTAGTAATATGCATTGCTAAAGACTTCATTTGGACAACTTTAAATTCTCAATATTTAGATTTTTTTTTTTGCACCCTCAGATTTCAGATTTTCAAATAGTTGTATCTCAGCCAAATATTGTCCTATCATAACAAACCATACATCAATGGAAAGCTTATTTATTCAGCTTGTATAAGCTATATAAACATTTAATAATAACAAACATCATATTGTTCCCTTTCTTTTGCGTATGCATTACTCGCATGAAATTTACAGCTCAGAAAAAACCTGTATCCAGAACTGAATGCCCATGAGCTAAAATGGCACATTTTAAATCATCTGTGCTTTTGCACCAGCAGAGCAACTGTCATTGACATACGTGGGCTATATAAACATTTAATAATAACAAACATCATATTGTTCCCTTTCTTTTGCGTATGCATTACTCGCATGAAATTTACAGCTCAGAAAAAACCTGTATCCAGAACTGAATGCCCATGAGCTAAAATGGCACATTTTAAATCATCTGTGCTTTTGCGCCAGCAGAGCAACTGTCATTGACATGAATGTGAATGCTAATGGATAGCTTTCAAGTATAATAGATCTCCTTGAGATCAAGTAGCAAATGGCTTTTGGGTGTGTAAAAAAAGGACAAGTCCTTTGTCCTGAATCAACTTCTTGTTGCACATCAATATAGAAAAGAAGAGTGCATTCATAAAACCATGGGGTATTTAAAATATTGTCCCCTGCATAATGTTCTCCTTTGAATGGCTGGACTGTATTGACATTCTCTTGTGACTGTAGGATCTCTTCAGCAAGTCAGATCCATTCTTGGAGATTTACCGGATCAATGATGATGGAACAGAACAGCTTGTACACAGAACTGAAGTAAGTAGTTCCACCCCATGGAATAATAATCTTTCTTTTGCTGTTCATAATTCTTCTTTAGTTTATACAATGATATTGATTTGTATCTACAGGTGATTAAAAACAATCTGAACCCTGTGTGGGAACCCTTTAAGGTGTCTCTCATTTCCCTGTGCAGCTGTGACGACGAAAGGAAGTTGAAGGTGAATATTAATGGAACAGTTCGCTCCAGAATTGGCATTCTATTATTCATATCGTTCCAAACCTTTATGACTTAATTTTTTCTTTGGAACAAAAAAAGGAGATGTTCTGCAGAATGCCTAAGATGTTCTTTTTCTTACAATACAAGTACATAGTAATCAGTGGCTGTCAAGTCTCAAAAAGAACAAAAATAAAGCGGTCCTTGCAACTCATGCACTATTTTTCAAGTAGTATAAAGAGATTCAGTAGTTGTTGGTTTGAGAACGGATGGAAGGTTAGGCTGTTTGCTGAAATTCTTCCCAAGTTTGAACATGTGCAATTACAACTGACAACTGTGAAATTTGTTCCTCACATTAGTAATCTGGACTGCTTTTATGGTGATTTCATAGTGCTTTTTCCATTATCTTTTGGAGTTTGATTCGTCACTGTCTACATCTGTTATATGAGAGCATCTTGGACATTCTGCTAAATAACTATTTTTGTGATTTGGTATGACAAAATCAGACATTTTGGAATATTCCTTTAAGAGAAATAGTGATAAGAATAAAACCAAAATGACATATGGAGCCATAAGAGTTGTTGTAATTGTCTGTGAACTGCAGTGCTTAGTCTGGGACTATGACTCGAGGGGAAAGCATGACTTCATTGGCGAATTCTACACTAATTTCAAAGAAATGCAGAAGATTTCCTCAGGAAACAAGGTCAGTGTGAGACATTCTGCCGTACATTGGTGTTTGATTTCGGTCATAGTGGTTTCCTGCTGAGAACTAGAATGGATTAAAGAAATGTCACAACACTTCTGAATGTGTGGAAAAAGTGACTTCGCTGCAGTGCCACCTTCAGTTTTCAGCTCACCTCTTTGATCTCTTCCCGTGTTCCTGAAGGTCACATGGGACTGCATCAATCCAAAATACAAACTGAAGAAGAAGAACTACAAGAACTCTGGGTTGGTTATTCTCAGCGATCTCAAGGTAAGAGTCTGACAGTCTATGTTTATGTGTATAGAGCTTTGTAGATATGCCATCCTTCTTTTAGGGATGCTAGTACTTGACTGGCTAACCAGCTGTGAATGAAAAGACAGCAGAGTTATTATTGTTGTGGGTGGGTGTGACAATCAAGCTTAAAGACATTAGTGGGGTGGGAAGAGGCTAATGCATTTGTCTTGTTTGTGCACTTTCAAACAGGGAAGTTTTTTTAATTTATTGAGCTGCTTAAGGGTGTTGTTGCTGTTTTTTCCCCCACATGTATCAATTCAGATTGAAACTTGTTTTTGTTTTTCAGTAGAACTATTAATTGATTAATACATTGATTAAATGAGTGCATTAACAGTTAAAGCATTATGATTTGGGAAAACCAAACAACAGGCCCATGTGCAACTATTAGGTTTGGCAGTTTCTCTAGATGACACTAGAGCTAAATTTATAGAACGGCACTCTTTACTCATCAACAGATTTGTTATTGCTGTTGGCCTTCAGTATATAAATATATATATGTGTGACACTGGACCACAAACCCAGTCTTAAGTTGCACGGGGATATTTGTAGCAATAGCCAAAAATACATTGTATGGGTCAAAATTATAGATTTTTCTTTTATGCCTAAAATCAAGTAAAGATCATGTTCCATGAAGATAATTTGTAAATTTCCTACCGTAAATATATATAAACTTAATTTTTGATTAGTAATATGCATTGCTAAAGACTTCATTTGGACAACTTTAAATTCTCAATATTTAGATTTTTTTTTTTTGCACCCTCAGATTTCAGATTTTCAAATAGTTGTATCTCAGCCAAATATTGTCCTATCATAACAAACCATACATCAATGGAAAGCTTATTTATTCAGCTTGTATAAATCGGAATTTTGAAAAATTGACACTTAAGTTTTGTGGTCCAGGGTCACATATATCACTCGCTGAGCTCAATGAAAAGAGTACAAAGAGTGCAAATGATTTTACCTTTGCTTTAAAGGCATTAAAAAACAACATTAAAATTAAAAATGACAGATATATATATATAAAAAAAAAATACTGATATTTTAATTAATCACACACATTAATTTGATTTCTTTGGCAGCAAAAGTTTTCATACAAAGTCCTCTCCAGGTATCTAGTTTAACTTGCAAGACTTTCTGGGCCTACCAGGTTCACCAGCACCAAACCACCATAAACTAGTATTAAACAGAATGAAATAGAATGCCTAGTTTCGTATCTCGTGTACAGTACGTGTGTGTGTTTGATATGTGCTGTTTATGTGAGAGGCTGAAAGTTTGCAGGTAGCCTTGCAGATAGTGTTTTCTGGTGAGGCAGGCAGATAAATGTGGCAGGGTTTCTAAGACTCACCCGCCATTCTTCATTTTGCAGCTTCACAGAGTCTATTCCTTCCTGGACTACATCATGGGAGGCTGCCAAATACACTTCACAGTAAGTGGGAACAGCAGTGCGCTCCACATTTAGCACCGCGGTGCGATCCAGACCCTTCACAGATTTACTGCCCATGTTCTCCAGCAAGCATGCAGATAATGATGCCAGACGTGCTGGACTGATAACTGCCACCTCAAAGCAAATGCAGCTCATTTATAGTACTAGATTATACATGATTTTGTGAGGCAGTCTGCAAAATGTCATGTTCTTAAGTATTTTTTTTTCTTGTTTGCTAGTAAAAATAGCTAAGATTCTTAAAACAAGATAGAATATGCTATTTTGTCCCCATTCACAATTGTTATTTTTTGTTACATTTTCTGACCAGCTGCTCTTGAGTTTTATGTTGAGTCAGTATGCGATTATTTCACGGCTGGAGGCAAAAGAACAAATTAATATCTCCTCCAAACTGTTTTAAGTCCCCTGCCCTTATGCTCCCCTTAAGAACAGAAAAATGGGCCAAGATTATTAATGAATTCAATTGAATATTCATTATTTAAATATCTGAATTCCCCCGTTGCCTGTTAAATTAAAGATAATCAGATGTCAAGCAGTGAAAGCCTTAGAGTGAATGGTTAGAATCAATGTTTTGGTGCAGTATTCACATAGGATCTTTAGTTATGTCATGGAGAGGTGTTCTAGAGCACAAAGATGAAGGCAGAAGGTAATCTTTAATAAATCCACAGGTAAATAATCCACATATAGAGAACAGCAACAACACTTCCAACACAGAAGAGACCCAACAACACTGAACCGAAACAGAGCAACTTAAATACACGAGCAAACAAGGATAATTAACAACATACACCTGAACTGAATGACAACTAATCAGAAAACATAACAACCAACTCAACAGTGGAAATGGTGCAAACAGAAAACAAAGTCCAAATTGAACTGAAACCGTGACAAGTTAACTGTAATGCAGTATATTATATATCACATGTTTTCTGGGATATGAGCTGTTTTTCTGTATTATAGAGCATATGGTAGCTGTTTTTGTTATTTTGGATTACAACATCTGCTTGATGCATGACTATACAACCGGCTCAGCTCTAAACAAATAAAATGTACATACTATCCGTTTTAAGCACTTTAATTATTTATACAGATGGCTATTTGATTGCAGAACTGTTCTAGACAGGTTTTGTGTAACTTCCCAGGAAAGACAGCTCTTAAGTGCTTGGCTTTTTTGTAGACTGACATTTCCTTTCAATTGTCTACAATGGAGACAACTTTTGTTCCAGGCGTAAAACTAAAGGGATTAAATTTACTTGACGATCGATCAGATTATGTAACCCATTACATTTTTGTCCTGCATTTTGCCATTTTATCAAGAGTGTGTCATGCTATTATCTCTCTAGGTTGCCATTGACTTTACGGCGTCCAATGGGGACCCTCGCAATAGCTGTTCCCTGCACTACATCAACCCATATCAGCCGAATGAGTATCTGAAAGCCTTGATAGCCGTGGGGGAGATCTGCCAGGATTATGACAGGTTAGTGCTGGTGTCTCTGCTGATGGAGGTGGACACGTAGGCTTGGAATTTTTATTAGCTGGAATTTAGTGCGTGTAGAACGACTCTGAAAGTTATTGATTATGCTGTAATGCACAAATGTATAGTGACAGACTTTAAAGCCTTTGTAATCTTTCTTTAAATGTTTTTGCTCCACTTCTGACTATGCTTTTTGGGTGATGTCACATAGGCAGCACAGGCCATTAGTAATTTTAACCAATCTCTAAATAGCTATTTAGCCATTGTTTTAGGCGACTGTTGTATGTAATGCAAATGCAGCCTTCTTAAAAAAGCATGCCGAAATGTACTGTATTAATCGGATTAAAGTGATAGTTCACCGAAAAATTGTTGTTAATTTACTCACCTTCAGGCCATCCAAGATGTAGGTGACATTTCTTGAGGAGAACAGTAAAAAGATTTTTTAACTGAAACCATGGTCCTTGGTGATTCATAAAATGCAAGTCAGCAGCTGCCCATTTTTGAGAATAAAAAAAGCATATCAAGGAACGCAAAATTAATAGCCGTGGCTTCTGACGATATGCTGAAGTCTTATGAAGAGAAACAACTGGTCTGTGCAAGAAACTGAACATTACTTACATTATTCCCTGTAATCCATAGCAAGCAACGGGGAAATAAGATTGTTTTCCATGAACTGGATCGTTTGATTCAATTAACTGTTTGATTCTATTAACTGGTTCAGTTCACTAGTTTGTTTATGTCCATTAATCATGCAATGACGTAATGACATATACGCAATTATATTATTAAAGCACCCAATAATGATGGGATGGGATGGTAAACATGGATGGTTTACATGTCTAAAGGTCTAAAGCATATAAAGTGACTGTTGGAAGAACTGGAGTCCTAAATTAGTTGGCAAAATCCACTGTTATTTTGGTTAATTTCAAGTCAAGAGTGACTGTCAGCCACATCTGAAGTGACTTTTGATTGAGTAACTTGTATATCTGTGCTGCTCAAGTTCACGAACCAGACATCACTCCAGACTGTTTGTTTGAGGCTCTGGATTACAGGTAATAATGTTGTAAATAACGTTCAGCTTCTGAAACATGGGCATCCACTGACTTGTATTTTTTGAATCACCAAGGACCACGGTTTCATTTTTGGGTGAATTATACCTTTAATATAAAAAGGGCACATACTATGCTTTTTTATTAGACCTTTTCTTAAGTGTGTACTGGTCAGAAGTGGATTTTGAATGTTTTTGAGGTTTCTTGAGCTCAACAAGGCTACATTTATTTGACCAAAAAATACCGTAATATTGAGCAATATTATTACAATTTCAAATAATTGTTTTCTATTTGAATATATTTTAAAATGTAATTTATTCTTGTGATGCAAAGCTGAATTTTCAGCATCATTGCTCCAGTCTTCAGTGTCATATGTGACCCTGGAGCACAAAAGCAGTCTTCAGTCGCTTGGGTATATTTGTAGCAATAGCCCAAAATACATTGCATGGGTCAAAATGATATCCACTGACTTGTATTTTTTGAATCACCAAGGACCACGGTTTCATTTTTGGGTGAATTATACCTTTAATATAAAAAGGGCACATACTATGCTTTTTTATTAGACCTTTTCTTTAGTGTGTACTGGTCAGAAGTGGATTTTGAATGTTTTTGAGGTTTCTTGAGCTCAACAAGGCTACATTTATTTGACCAAAAAATACCGTAATATTGAGCAATATTATTACAATTTCAAATAATTGTTTTCTATTTGAATATATTTTAAAATGTAATTTATTCTTGTGATGCAAAGCTGAATTTTCAGCATCATTGCTCCAGTCTTCAGTGTCATATGTGACCCTGGAGCACAAAAGCAGTCTTCAGTCGCTTGGGTATATTTGTAGCAATAGCCCAAAATACATTGCATGGGTCAAAATGATATGTTTTTCTTTTATGCCAAAAATCATTAGGATATTAAGTAAAGATCATGTTCCATGAAGATATTTTGTAAATTTCCTACCTTAAATATATTAAAATGTCATTTTTAATTAGTAATAGGCATTGCCAAGAACTTCATTTGGACAACTTTAAAGGCAATTTTCTCAATATTTAGATTTTTTTTTTGTACCCTCAGATTCAATATTTTCAAATAGTTGTATCTCATATCCTATCAAACCATACATCAATGGAAAGCTTATTTATTCAGCTTTCAGATGATATATAAATCTCAATTTAAAAAAATTGATCCGTTTTGTGGTCCAGGGTCACATATGATCCTTTAGAAATAATTCTAATTTGCTCAATTATTAATAATTATTATTGGAGCTCATTTATTGATAATGGTTCTCATTCATATCAATGCTAAAAACTGTTTTTGGTGCTTAATAATTTTGTGGAAACCATGTCAATTTTAGTTTTTTCAAGATTCGATGAAAAAAAGTTCAATTAACAGCATTTATTTTAAATACAAATCTTTTGTAACATTATTATTGTCTTTTCACTGCAGCTTTACTCTTTTGATCAATTGAATGCGTCCTTGCTGAAAAAATATGAATTTATTTTCTTTTTAAATCTTACTTAACCCCTAACTCCCCCTTTAAATAAGCATAATAGAACAGCAAAAAATGAACAATGAAATGAAGCATTTCCATTATAGTACACCAAGATGCTTTGGAGGGTGAACTTGACCTTAAGCCTCCTCTTTCTGTTCAAAACACCTCTTCAAAAGTGGGTGCCAGCAGTCTTTCAGGAAGAAAGTACTCCTCAGTCGACTCGCATTCAGGTTTGGAACGCCCACTTTTCATGACCCTGTCAGTTTCTAACAGATAAAAACAAGTCCTGTCCAAGGATGGAGTATGGATCAGGCCGGTTGGACCAGTGCCTAAGGGCATCCACCAGAGGCCTTGAATTCAGAGAATCCTAACAGCAAACAAAAAAGCTATGTCAATACAGATGTAAAATTGACATAGAAACATACAGTATAGTGCTTGAATGTGTGCCACTGACTGTTGGCATGGTATGAAATGAATGAAGTAATGAGAAAATCTTTTCCTGCCGTCTTGTCAGCACTAACAGAGACTTTTGTACGTCTTATTGCTGCAGCTGTGATGTTTAATAATATTGTGGTGTCTTGTTGTCTCTTGCAATATGCACATGAGTTTATTCTCGTAACTTCAACTTTATTTCTTGTAATTGCAACTGTGACAAGTGGGACTCCAATAACGGGGTCTCATAGGGTCCAATGTGAAAAAGTAGTGCACTTATTTATACTGAATGTGCACTTTTAGCATACACTACTTTTATTGTATATACTGTATATATATATATATATATATATATACATAAAAAGGACACTTAAGTGTACTTAAAGTGTACACTTTCATGACTGTTTATTAACACAAAAAGTGCACTTTGTAATAATGTCAAATTGAAAGTTACTTTAAAGTGTAAAAATCATTGTTTTTAAGTACACTTATTTTTATGTTGACTCACTAAGCCACATGTACTTAAACTAGAACTGTAGTGTAATTCAATTACATTTAAAGTTAATATATTTTAAATGAACTAAATTGCAACTTCATCAATACAAATGTGTAATTATTATTTAAATACATGCCATACAAGTTTTAATAGAAACTACGTTAAAATATATTTTATTTTTCTATAAGTGCTTGTCAGTAAATTCGGCAGTACACTTAAATCATATTTCAAAGACGATAGAATAATACAAAAAAATTATAATTGCATTTAAAGATGTACTTAAGTCCTACTTAAGTGGGTCAAAAAAGCACTCTAAAGTTCATATAAATGTAATCTATATTACATTTTAATTTAATTGCAATTAACATGCGGGTGAACTCAAGTTCGCACTTAAGTATACTCTTTGAAAGTATATTATTTCCGTAATAATGATCTTTATAAATGTATACTAAATGGTACTTCTTTTTCACAAGGGTTGGTCAAACATATTTTTCTCATTACGTTTTTTCTCAAAAATTTCTCCCAGTATGAAAGTAAAATGGGTTGTGAATACACTTTAACGTAGACTCTTGGCCTGAATGTTATATATCCTTAAATTAGAATGCATAGATAACCAGTGCAAAGGTAAGCTGTTAAGGTATATGGCTTAAATAACTAAGACCTTGGTACAGTATTATGGGGATCACTTTAGTAAGATTACCTGGAGGCTGTTTGTTGACTTTGAGGCATTGTTGGTTAGCTTGGGTCACTATTTAATTTGCTTCTTGTACTGCAAGGTATCAGGGGTCCTTTCGATTCATTGATTGAGGCTGTGTCCTTCCTCTGGGCTACATCCTAATAACCCGTGGCACCGCAGATCCTGTCAGCGACTGGTGCCAGAGACTCATCAGTGTCTGTAGACTGTAGCTTATTAAACCGCTATGCTTGTGGAACCCCAGTGTGGGAGACAATAGGAAGAAATCTGAACCAACTAATCAGCCAAATAGAATTTCCATTCATTATTTGGTCTTTATTTATCCAAACTGAACTAAAGCATTGTGTGTGGGTGGTTAATATAGTTGCTTTATTCTCTCTAATTGTGCGATGCTGCGATTTTCACCTTCCCTTTTCCTGCCTGATACAGAAAATTCTGCATTAGTGTGTTTCTTTCCGGAAAGGCTTTCACTGATTGTCTCTTAAACAGTCGTATCCCATGATCATTGATTCAGTTCCTGTTTTATTCAATGGCAGTTCTTAACTCACAATGACTAAATCAATATTTGCTCAAGTTGTTGCGGGCTTACTACAATTAGCCTCATAGGAGCTGGTTAATTACCGTCTTACACATTTATAATGAGATCTGTTTCAAAGGGAGGATTCTCTTTTCAGATCAAAGCCAAATGAGTCAACAGCCATATCCTCCTAATGAACTAAAAAGACAAAGCATTGTGATTAATGGAAACGATTAACATATGAGGGTGTTTCTTCAAGTTTGGTGGCAAAACATTGGAGAGAATTGTTTCTCCCAGCCCCTCCTCCTCAGACTCAACTCTCACAAGAGCAATGGGAATTAGTGTAATTGACAATGGAAGGCGATGATCTTTAGACTGTAATTCGACGAGTTGATTTAACCGTGTTTTAATATGCCTCTGGTCATAGAGATTTTTAGATGAATGTCAAGGCTTTTTAGGTTGGGTAGAATCTGCGGTCTCTGATCCAGTTTGTTTGCTTGCTTCCATGGCTGTTTTCCGCTAACTGGCAAACTGGGGTGCTGAAATACTATTGGGTAAATTGGCAGTAGGTTGAATCACGTGGACCAAAACAAAAACAGACATTCAGACACGGAACAAACATTCCAGAGTAAAATAACTCGCTGTAGCATTTGTTTTTTGTAGAAAGTATGAATGGAACAGTACTTTCATAGAAGTATATGACCTTAGCATGTTTTCTACATTTCTGCAAACATATTATGGTATTTTATGCTTTAGTACAGCCAAAAAATTGCATGCAGCACCTTTAAGCTTTTCTAGCCCTTTTTTAACCCTATGGACTATTTCTCTACTAACACTAATTGAACAGCTAGCATTTTATGTATACAGTAAATCGCAATTTATATATAACAATTAAATAAATAAACAAAATATCAACTGGAATGTATAATAATGCTTGCAGTTAAAAAGCCATGACATAAGTTAAAGAGCATGGTTGCTTCTGAAATCGCATACTTTCTGAGTAGGTACTTCTTTTGAATCAGTATTTACTTTGCAAACGTTAAAAAATGATGTTCTATATATAGTGTAAATGTGTGTGTGGTATGAATTTAATTAATACTATACAGTGGGGAAGTATGCGATTTTGTATGCAGCCTACAACTCCTCTGAGGTAGACATTTTGAATGATGCAAAAAAGATTTTATTTAGACTTTTGTTCACACGCAAACATTTATCAACACACATACGGATAGCTCATCAAATATGGTAAACAGTCGTAAAAACTGGACTTGCTTGACACATGAGAACAAACCTTGTGGAAGCTCAAACATCCTTGCATCACATGAAAACAAACATTATTGGTTCTCGCATGTCAAGTAAGAACATTTGAGCTTCTGTATAGCAAATTTGATGTTCTCTATGCATGTTGATCAATGTTTATAAAAGAGTTCATATAAAACAATCATGCTTCTTCAGAAGATTTGGATTAAACTGATTCATATGGATTACTGTTACAATATCTTTTTGTACTCTTTAATGCATGACATTTTTCAATGGATGGACATATCTTTACTTGTGTTTTGAAGATGAACAAAAGTCTGATTGGTTTGGAACAACATGAGGTTGAGTGAATGATAACAGAATTTCCATTTTGGGTGAACTATTGGTTTAGGATAGCACTACTGTACACTCTAAAAAATGCTGGGTTGTTTCAACCCAATTTTGGGTCAAATATGGACTAACCCAACTGTTGGGTTAAAAAGTTAATTTAAAAATTTAACCAAAATTTAACCCAACAGTTGGGTTAGTCCATATTTGACCCAAAATTGGGTTGAAACAACCCAGCATTTTTAGAGTGTAGTATATGGTATTTGCTGAAGGATGCTTGAAGTTCTCCTGGGTCGTACACCTACGCTGTGTGGGTTCACTGATCAGGCTGAGAGGGTGTGTTACTCATCATCACACATCAGGTGATCACTTGAAGTGAAAAACAGGATGTATGTGGTCATGCTAGTGGGACGGTGTGGGCTTTGTTTATTTTTTTCCCCTTCCTTCCATAAAAAAAGTGAAATTCATCTCTCTTGAGCTGCCTACACACTGCCTACACACTTAAAGTCCCCATGAAATCAAAATTAAAGTTTTTTGGGTGTTAGTATCAATATGTTAGTCTTAAGGTTATCTATAAGGCAGTGTGCTCCAAAACAAAAAATATTCACATTTAGAAGATATAAGCATTCAAAGCTTGCAGTTCGTCACTTCCGCCAAAACGGCTCAACGTTTTTTTTGACGTCACATCGTACTTCAGCTTCTCATCAAACTTTCTG
The DNA here is from genome assembly GCF_001515645.1 of Sinocyclocheilus grahami. Taxonomy (NCBI): domain Eukaryota; kingdom Metazoa; phylum Chordata; class Actinopteri; order Cypriniformes; family Cyprinidae; genus Sinocyclocheilus; species Sinocyclocheilus grahami. The sequence goes on along the minus strand of NW_015505641.1, from coordinate 1,448,458 downwards.
TCCAATCAAATGCTCTCTAGAATCCGAAGCGCCCGCCCCCTACGCTATAAAACAGACACTGAAGCCGCGGCTGAAATCGGTCACTTGTCCACAGAATTAGTATTTTCTGTACAGTGAATGGCATGTAGTGCACTATATAGGGGACAGGAAACACAGAGTAACGCTGCGTATTTCTAAGCATTTCAGGCGACCTTTAAGGAACAAGTGAATTAAATTTTGCAGTGTCCAATCAAATATCTACAGTAGGTTTGTTCAACACTGATCTGTACATTGAAAAATATTGTTCTCAGTCATAAATTGCTTGAAAATTCACCAACAATTACAAAGAAAGCAACTAACACATTCAATTAAATGTAAGATTTTGAACAACTGAAATAGCATTTTCCTGTGAAACATACTCCAATAATCTTTGAGTTATTTACAACTTTGAAATATTGTGTATAACTGTCGTTCAATGCAACCGAGGATATACAGTAATAGTGAGATACTGTACATTCTTCAACTAGAATTGTCCTTGGCAAACAGGTTTTCGTGATAAACCAGGCCGGTCTCATTGGGTAGTATTCGTATTCATATACTGTATAATATCTACACGTACAAAAACGTACTTTTTGTATTTTTTTTGTTAGATGCTAAAATGTACATTATGGACACACTGGCAGCATAAACATTATGCATTTACTTTTCACAATCCAACATATAAAGCAACATGATCTCATGAGTATTCATATGTATTTTACATAATGTTTGGTTATACCACACATACATTACTTACATTTGCCTAGACACTAAAAGTACAATATTGATATATTGACAGCTAAATTGTAAATAATTTATAAATGAAAAAGACATACTGTAATAGAGCCCAATGTGATTTTCCAAAATCATTGCCTAAATATTTGGCTATTACATAATAATAGCTAACACAGCATGTGATGTCCTCTGAAAAAGGAAATTGTTTCAGAACATTATTCACCAATGGTTGCTCTGCAGTGAATGGGTGCCGTCTGAATGAGAGTCCGAACAGCTGATAAAAACATCACAATAATCCACACAACTCCAGTCCATCAATTAACGTCTTGTGAAGTGAAAAGCTACATGTTTGTAAGAAACAAATCAATTACTAAGATGTTTATAACTTCTGGCCAGAATACGAGTCTGTAATCCATCATAATGGCCCCTCCATTAAAAAATTGTATTGTCTGAATCAGGAGAGAAATATGCACAGATCATAACCATAAGTCATAACGATGGATTTGTTTCTTATAAGCATGCAGCTTTTCACTTCACAAGGCGTTCATTGATGGACTGGAGTGGTGTAGATTATTGTGATTTTTTATCAGCTGTTTGGACTCTCATTCTGACGGGACCCATTCACTGCAGAGGATCCATTGGTGAGTAAGTGATGGAATGCTACGTTTCTCCAAATCTGTTCAGATGAAGAAACAAACTCATGAGTGCGAGTAAATTGTCATTTGTGGGTGAACTATTCCTTTAACATATGAAAACATTTACATACATTGTGATTGCAGAGTTGGTGAAGCATGCATTGATTATTTTATCTTATTTTATGTGTGGATAAGATATTTGTAGCTCTTATTGAAATGCTTGTGGAAATCTTTTTCTTTTGATATTCCTATAACCGCAGCTGCATTCACAGATACACATGGCTTTGTGGGAATATTCATCCCACTGCTTTTTTCTGATAATGGTAGTGAAAATAAGAGGATATTGATTTCATTTTGCCTGCTTAATGCATCTATAACACATTTGAATAAACTTCAGCAAGGAACATAATTTAAAATCTTTAAAAAAAATACAATATTGCAATATATAAAAATATTAAACATGATTAAATCATTATAAATCTACTTTTAATCACTAGTAGGCCATCCACATTTGTATTTAGTAGGTTACTGTGACTGGACATGTATTTTCTTGCCCCTGAAATATATTTAGAATTATACTGTGGTATGAAGGTTGAAACTAAACATATTTTCTATTTCGAAAATATATTTCATCAGGCTTCACTGTTTGCAACATATATTTAGCATATATTTCAAATATATATATATTTATTTTTTTGTGCTGCGGTGCCTGGGGAGCAGTTGGGGGTTCGGTGACTTTCTCAAGGGTCTCACCTCAGTCGTCGTATTGAAGGTGGAAGAGAGTGCTGGTTATTCACTGCCCCCACCGACAATCACAGCCGGACCTAAAACTCGAACCCGCAACCTTTGGGTTGCAAGTTCGACTCTCTAACCATTAGGCCACAACTGCCCTTATATGCCTTAAAGACACTATAACCGAAAGCATGTTTTTGACATTTGTTGCTGAATCTAGCTATTTGATTGTTTGAAACTTGAAATCAAGCTAAAGTTTGAAATCAAATTGCTGAATGAGATTAAGAATGCAAGTAATTTAAATAGGTAAAAGGAATATGACTGAACATTGTGGATGCACCTCTTGTGACCCAGTTTTACAGAGGCCTATGAGTAAGCTGAATGCTTTTGGGAAGCTGAGAAGGCACTATTTTTTACTCATTTGCAAAGCAGTTGGCAGTGAGGGAAGAAGTCACAGTTGTCGGAACAGCTTGCCTCGCAATCACGGATGTGTGAATGTTTATCATTGTATCATACATATAAATCATCCTGATGGATTCAGCACATCATACGATTAATTTGGAATGCTGGGAAGGTAGGGAAGGCTCAGGAGCATGAAAATAATTTCATATTTTATATTTATATTTAATTTTAGATTTATATTCTTAAAAGTAAGTGAACAGGTAACTTTGTGACTATATGGTGAAAAATGAACAAACTTCAGATCAGGCTTATTATTGTTAACTAAAGCTAAATCCAGCCATTTGTTTTGGCTTTGTCCGTTAATCTCACGATTCTGGAGCAAGTTCCAAAGGAGATTAGAGAACCTGTTTGGTTATCTGTAAAGATATATGTATCTTATGTAATCTTGTGAATCTTATGTTATGTATATACAGTGGGTACGGAAAGTATTCAGACCCCCTTAAGAACCTTAGGCTCTTTTTTGTAACCTTGGCCAGATCTGTGCCTTGCCACAATTCTGTCTCTGAGCTCTTCAGGCAGTTCCTTTGACCTCATGATTCTCATTTGCTCTGACATGCACTGTGAGCTGTAAGGTCTTATATAGACAGGTGTGTGGCTTTCCTAATCAAGTCCAATCAGTATAATCAAACACAGCTGGACTCAAATGAAGGTGTAGAACCATCTCAAGGATGATCAGAAGAAATGGACAGCACCTGAGTTAAATATATGAGTGTCACAGCAAAGGGTCTGAATACTTAGGACCATGTGATATTTCAGTTTTTCTTTTTTAATAAATCTGCAAAAATGTCAACAATTCTGTGTTTTTCTGTCAATATGGGGTGCTGTGTGTACATTAATGAGGAAAAAAAAATTTACTTAAATGATTTTAGCAAATGGCTGCAATATAACAAAGAGTGAAAAATTTAAGGGGGTCTGAATACTTTCCGTACCCACTGTATGTACCATATGTAAAGACCCTTGGTTCTTCACCCTAAGTCTCGTACACAATAACTTGACACATGCACCGGGGGGACTTAACTCTTGCTCAGAAATTGCTTTTCATTGCCTGAAGATGTATCTTACTTAATTGAATTAAAGACAAACCATCAATTGTTTCAATGGTTTCAAGAAATTTACAGTATACTTCCACTTGAAAGAACTAGTGCATCACTTAAAGGGTTAGTTCACCCAAAAATGAAAATTGGCTTGTGTTTTACTCAACCTCGAAGCATCCTAGATGTATATGACTTTCTTCTTTCAGACGAATCCAGTCTGA
>NW_015505641.1:1432068-1444384 GCF_001515645.1 Sinocyclocheilus grahami | reverse complement strand
TTCCAAAGCCACTCATATAATGCAGAAACACTCAAGCAAGCAAAACACGCGCAACGCGTGCAGGTATTTGTACTGATGCAGAATAGTACAACCTAGCACATTTCACACAGGCTGCTAGATTCACTTTCGCCAAAAAGTCGTGTATGCCTAAAATTAAAAATAAATTATGTTTATAGTGAATGCCCCTATAAACGGTCTTATTTTTATGATTTAGTTTTAATCCAAATGATGCATGTGCTAAGTGAGTGAACATCAAAGACAGAATTGCGCTCTCTCTCTCTCTCTCTCCCTACCGTTAAGTAACTTGTGCATTGTTTTACTTACTTGTTTTTGACGTATCCGACTGAACTACAAACTTTCCAGTGATGTCTGTGAGAAAGATATATTCACTCGACAAGCTCGCACATCTGCACCGCCGCGCGCTCAATCCACTCAGCGCACTTTGTTGATCAGCTCGCACACATCAGCTATACAGGCATTAATGCTGAATGTTTAACATTATATTCATTGCATACATATACTTCGTAGACATCCTTCTAATAACGCCATTCTGCTGTCTGTTGTTCTGTTGTTGGTGTTTCTTTGTCTGAATATGGCACTTAACACATGCTGTGTGGTATCGGCGTTTGGTATCGGGGCATTTTAACGAATACGAGTACAGGAGCACAGTATCGGGCCCGATACCAGTATCGGTATCAGTGCATCCCTATTAAAAATTAACCAGGCTATTCCAAGCTCTATCATTGCAGTCAGCGGGTGTTGCAGTTGAACAGTCCACAAATTGTCAAATAAAGCGCGTGGGGGGTGAATAAAGGTCTTCTGTAGTGAATCCATGCGTTTTTGTAAGAAAAATATCCATATTTCAAACGTAATAAACACTTTTCTCTCACTTCCGTTATCTGTCAAGATAATCTGTCCGTTATCTTAAATGATACTATTTGTTCTTCAGGGCATATTCGAGTTTAGAGATTGTCTAGCGATGTGTGAAAATTTGCGACGTTTGAAAGCCAGGTGCTGCTCACCCATTTAAACTACAGATTGTCATCAAATTTCATCCTCATTTGCTAGTCTTACACACATGATGTTTCTGTAACCCACCTGCAAAGTGTTGTGATGTCATATCTTGAAATTCCTATTTACAGTTCCTTTAAGTGCTTATAGGGAAAAAAGAAAAATGATAGCTTGGACTTTTTGGAGTTTTTGTCTCCATTAAACTATCAGTTCACCAAGAAATAGAAATATTTTCATTTACTCGCTTTCATTTGGTTTCAACCCTGTATTATTTTCCTCCTTTTTTCTTGAGAATACACAGACATTATATATTTGAGAGCTACAGTGAAGCTTGAGAGCTGCGGCTATCATATTGCTTCAGAAGACATGGTATATAGACTAATGACCAGATTTTCCCTAGAGAAGTAGAATTATTTGCACACATGCCTTTCATATGAACATACGGTGCAGCTATTTTGCAATCTTTGGGTGATTCTACAAAATAGGTGCTATTTGTTATTTATATATATATATACATATATATATATATGGGGCTGAGAGCCACTTGTTTTTGCTTGCTACAGTAGCAAATGCATAATTACATATATACAATGCATATTTGTATAAATATGTGTAAATAAAACCTTTAAACTTTCAATTCATTCTTTCAGTTTTACTTCACATAATGCATTTTTAAAAACACTCAAAGTTGTATCCTTAGGTTGTGCATCTACTGTACCTAATAATAATAATAATTTATAAAAACTTTGTGATAGAGACATCATAATTCTTCATCCAAAAAGTGGAAATTTCACTATGAAAATCATCTTATTAAACAGGAAAATGTCCCTATTTCATAGTGCATGTTAAGTGTTTTATTCATGTAAATATGATTGTCCAGCAAGTTGTAAAAAGCTCTGCTTAAAGTTGTCGACACATTTAAAAAATATTTACAGACTTTGGCAACTTTATTTGCCCGCTAGGCTTCAGTGGGCTTAGTTGCATCTGAAATGGCTGGAAGCCGAGAGTTGAAGAAGGATAGAACAGCTTTAATGTGTGTCTCTATGTTTCAGTATCTCAGTAATGAGTCCTTTCTTCACTATGTTAAATTATCACAGCTAAATAGCTCTCGTTCACTTTAGATATGATGTGATTATGGAGATGGTGATTACATCATGTTAGACATTAGTGTGCGTCTCTTCATGGATTGGCTTGAAGGAACATTCTCTATAGCTGTCACAGCATGATGTCTTCAGGCAACCAAACATGTTAATGTGAGGAGAATCAGCTGGGCCACACATGGGTCAAGAGTTCTGTCCTATCAGAGGCTACCGAGCAGGATATTCAGACATTCATCAGATATTCATTGATACTCCATATGCTTAAGAGTTTATTAGGTGGGGTTTCATTTAAAATGGCTGTTTTAGATGCAAAAACTGTGAGTTTGACATGTCCCTGTCAGTCCCTGTTAATATTTTATTTTAGTTAGTTTAGTTGGTAACTTTGAAGCTTATATGTGTAATGCATTATACAAGCATTTTAAATGCATTAATTATGCCTTGTAATGCACATTATAATGCATTGTATGATCTCATGAATAACTGCAACAACATTTATAATACATTATAACACATTTCTTTTGTTATTTCTATTGTTACACCTTTAAAATATTATATTTCATTAAAACACAGGACAAACAACTAGTTTCAGATGTAACAAGGAATCGGCAAATATTATAATGCATTTTAACTTTTGGTCACACTTTATTTTAAGGTCCAATTCTCTCTGTTAACTAACTTTTAACTACAACTTTTGCCTCAATATACTTATTATTTGCTGCTTATTAATAGTTAGTAAGGTAGTCGTTACGTTTAGGTATGGGGTAGGATGAAGGGCATTAATATGTGCTTTATGAGTACTAATAAACAGCCAATATGCTAGTAATATGCATGCTAATAAGCAACTTGTTAATAGTGAGAATTGGTCCATAAACTAAAGTGTTACCTAACTTTTTATTTTTTACAATTATTTATGAACAGATATACTGCATTATAATGCACATTATAACTACCTTTATAATGTATTATACATAAAGGCTATACATTTACTTAATTACAATTCAAGAAACAGGTAATGCATTCTGGAAAGTATTCTTCCACCCTGGTTTGCAAAGGATCATTTATTTGATGAAATGTATAAACTAAATACAAATATATCTTTCTATCATTATGCGTTTCTTTAGACCTATAAAACCTTTAAACTTCAAAGACTTTTTAAACTTTTTTTTTTTTAAATATCAATCAAGACTTTGTCAAGCATTCAAAATTTGTCTTGCTTTTCCAGTTAAAAATTAGTCATATGGATTTCTTTGAATTAAATTTTTTGTAATTCTACTTCCTTGCATTCTAATATATTCTAATCGCAATTCTGCATCCTGTTTACTACCTCACTTCAAACTCAGCTCCGATTTAGCAACTTAAGCATTCTCAATTCAGTTCAGAATTAGGAACAACCTTGCAGTGAATAAAAGTTTTGTGCACTCAATTTAGTGAATTCAAATAGAGAATAATTGCAATAGCTTCGTCCATTAAAGCTGTTTGCATAAAGATACTCCACAAACTTGGCTCAACTGCGATTCATTCAAATCACACCTCAGCTTTTGGAGCAAGAGAAGGTGGCACTGATTGGCCAGCATTACTGGCCTCTGGTGACAGCTATCAGAATGGTGCTACCTCATCTAGCTTTCATTAGCAAGTGAAAGACAAGCTCTGTGCCTGTGGTTATCGTGTTTCTCATGTCTCAGCTCTCTACTGCACGCCTCTGTGCTTCTGACCTCATGATACCCTTCCTCTCTCTGTCACACGGCTGTGAGTTGTCGCCTGTTGCGTGATCAGCTGTGCGGATCTGCTGTCCTGCTGCGTCTGTGCCTTCTCCTCTCCCTCTGGAGTCTCTTTCATCCCTCCAACACGCTCCAATACATAATATGATCTTGCACACAGCTCTGTCCTCAACTGTACACCATGTTCACCCTATTGATATTTGAGCCTTGTTATGCTGGTAGTGTATTTGTTGATATTACACACTGTGTGTGATTATGTGGAAGGGTTTTTGATGAATAAAATATTTGAGAAAGGACCTAAGAGTTGCACATACAAGGTTTGGACAAAGTTCACCCAAAAATGAAAATGCTAGCATTTACTCACCCTCAAGTTGTTCCAAAATGGCATTGATGATCAGTTTCTTTCTTCCGCTGAACACAAAAGAAGATATTTTGAAGAATTTGTGGTGTCGTCTGCTGCTCATCTTAGGAACCACACTCAGTCTTGGGTTTTGATGCCAGGAGATACACTTTATTACATCATCAATGAGAATAAAGCGGAGATGCTCTCTGCAGCGAAACATCTCCAGAATGATCATCTTGTCTTCTTTTTATACAGTTCTGACTTTAAGGCATGGGGTATATATTCCATACAGTTTTCCATACATAGAATGGTTCCGTTGTGCATACAATTCTCCCTAGAGAGAAGGCCCCCCCACTCTCTAGTCTTGTTATGGTGAAGAAAGAAAGCCCCCATTTATGTTTTTCCAGATGTTTCTAATCTTAGGGCCTGTCTACTTTAGCCACATAGGCATTTTCCACACAGGCATATGTGATTATAATGGAAGTATAACTGGATATTTAAATGGTTATATTCCTAATGATTACACTCGAACAATTCATATTTTAACCAATAAAAATCTACTACAAATGCTGGTAACCAAACAGTTGCTGATCGCTATTGAGTTCCATAGTAATGGAAGTCAGTGGCTACCAGCAACTGTTTGGTAACCAGTATTCTTCAAAATATTTATTGTGCTGAACACAAAGATATTTTGAAGAATTTTAGTAACTGAACAGTTGCTGGTTGCCATTGACTTCCCTAGTATTTTTTCTCTCTCCATACTATGGAAGTCAATGGCTACCATTGACTCTTTGGTTACCAACATTCTTCAGAATATTCAAGTTAATGATAGGAACGGTCAAAAACTAAGAGGGACTGTGTCCAAACAACACAGAACTACTGCTGCAAAAATGACAGCAACCTTAATATTCACCTTGAAGACCCTGTTTCAACAAAAACCAACCAGAGAGAACTTCAAGCATTCAAAAGCTGTAATTGCTAAAACTTGAATCACAGACACCAATGCTAAAATTAAAAAAAGATGGCGGCATGATATAAAACCTGGACAGTTGGAGCACCAAGATAAACTTCAGCATCTGCCCTAGCCAGACAAATCACCTGACCTGAATAATATCAAACCACTGGAGGCAGTTTTGGAGAGAAGAGTGAGAAGCTGATTCCCTCCTTTAGCATTTCTAAAGCAACTGGTAGATGTTTTTATAGACAACATTCGACTGGAGACTATTAAAAAGTTTTATGAATCTTTTCTAAGGTTGGAAGTTGTTTTAAGGGCAAAAATGGTGGTAAAACAACTTAATAAAGAAATATTGCCCATTTTGCAAGGTGTATACATTATTTTGCCCAACCCCTGCATTTAGGTTTTTTTTTTTTTAGACAAACAAATTTCCAATGTGTTTTATTTATTAATAAATGTATTTATCTGATCACAGTGACAAACGATTCTCTGCTTTGGGCTTCGGGGCAAGAATTCCACCTAATTATGAGGTAAAAGACCATATATATATATATATATATGTGTGTGTGTGTGTATGTTCATGCTATATATATATATATACTGTATGCATATTCATGTGTGGTCCTGTAAAAGAAATGTGCTTAAAAGTCTCAAAAGAAAAATGACATTAAAGTATATTTTAGTGCCTACATGCTTGTTAGTACATTCAACAGTACAGACTAAAGTCCACATGAGAAGAATGGACAGATACAGAGTGAATACAACCCCTTGTGAAAAAGAAGTATAATTTAGCATATGTTTAAAAAGAGTAAGTATTGCAGAAATAATACACTTTAAAAGAATATATGTTTGTATAAGTGCAAACTGAATATATTGTTTCCAGAGACTTAATTCCATGTTAACTGCGATTAAATAATAGTGTATTATAGTCTAAATTATATTAAGCGCTTTTGACCCACTTGAGTAGGACTTAAGTACATCAATATATGTAATTTCATAATTAATTCTATTGTCTTTGATTAAATTTGATTGATGTGTACTGGTGAATGTACTGACAAGCATTTATGGTAAACGAAAATATACTTTAATGCCATTTGTATTGAAACGTGTGTGTCATGCATTTAAATATATTTGCAACTGCACATTTGTAATAATGAAGTTGCAATTTAGTATATTTAAAATATATTTTCAAATGTAATATTGATTGACACTACAGTTAAAGTTATAATCAAGTACTTTACAAGTGCTATAGTATGTTAGTAAACACATCGAAATAAGTTAACTTTAAAGCATGGCAAGAGATTATTAAAACAAATGATTAAAAATGCACTTTAAAGTAAAACCATCATCATTTGACATTAATTATGTACTTGTGTTATTAAAGTTTAAAGTTAAAGTTATTAAAGTTATTAAAGCCTTGTACTTCATTAATATTATATTATTTACAAATATATATATATATATTACATTTACATTACATTACATTTAGTCATTTAGCAGACACTTTTCAATTTAATTCAAGTTTATTTGTATAGCGCTTTTCACGATACAAATCGTTGCAAAGCAACTTTAGAGAAAATTAGGTTTCTACAATATATTTAGTAGTAGCTTATCAAATTAATATTTAGTAGTCGCTTTTATCCAAAGCGACTTACAAATTAGGACAATAGAAGCAATCAAAACTAACAAAAGAGCAACAATATGTAAGTGCAAATGTCAAGTTTCGGTTAGCCTAACGCAGTACACGTAGCAAGGCATTTTTTTTTTGTGTATGTGTGTACACAGTACACACACACACACACACACACAAAGAAAAACAAGTAGATAGAATAGAAAAAATAGAAAGATAGTGGGGTTTTTTTAATAAAAAAGAAGATAAATAGATAAAGTAGAATTAAAATAGAATAGAAAGTGCTGCAGTTAGAGGGTCAAATAAAGATGGAACAGATTTATATATATATATATATATATATATACAGAAGAAAGGGCTATTCTCACATAATTAAAATAATAACAGCTTGAAAAGGCTTCCCTGAGTGTTGACAGTAATCTGTCACAGGATTTAATTTTATGGCCTGTTTGTTCAGGCAGATTGCACTGCACTAGTTATGAGCTCTATTATAAATACAATAATAATAATTATATTCAGAATGTCTTTGTCAACAAAAGAAAATCAATTGCAAAAAAATGTGTGCAACAAAATGTAACAGAGGGGGCCCACAGTGGTTGTTGCTTACAGTGGAATATCTGTATAGGGAGGATGCTATTTTGTTTTAGCATCATCATCATCATCTGGTCATTTCATGCATAGTGTTGCAGAAAGTATTTTTCCTAGAAACATTCAAATAAGCCTAACCAGCACTGCATGATTTATTGCCTTCATTTAAGAGCAGGATTTATGACCTTGAATTAGGTTTTTAACCAGAAAACAGGTGTGTAATGGCATGCTTAACAAGCTGAAGCCAGATAAACAAACCCTTACTGTGTGTTTTTCTTCTCCAAACTACAGGTGTCTCATGACTTTGCCATAAATTTCAACCCGGAGGATGATGAATGTGAAGGTAAGAGCGACACGCACTTTGCATGTTAGTGATCTCATGGGAGCTGAACAGAGACACTCTGCAATGTTTTTGAAGCTTTAGTCACAGTTATAGGAAAAGTTCACTCACAAATAAAAAGTCTGTCATCATTTACCCTCACTGATGTTTCAAACGTTATATGACTTTCTTTCCTCTGTGGAACACAAAAGGAGAAATGTTGAGGAATGGCCACTCTTTTCAAAAAAAGCAGTATCTTTGTGTGAGGAACAGATCAACAGCTTTCATTCAAAAAACTGGATTTAGCACTGTTATGAATAATTACAAAATCTTAGACTATTTTTCACACATATCATATTATACATATTATACATATTATATATACATATCATATCGCTTTTGTGTTTCACGGAAGAAGCGATGTCAGTAACGCTTCTACTTGAAGCCTTTATATATAATGCATTATAAAAAAATGTATGCAGTATTTTTGTAATGCACCTTATAATTAACTGTATGGAATATCAGTTGTAATACATTATAATACTTATCTATTCATTGTTACACCTTTAGAAAGTATAATGCGTAATGCACCTGACAATCAACCAGTTTCAGATGTAACAAGAAATCTGCAAATATTATTATGCATTTAATTCTGGTTACAGTTAACCAAAATAAGTGTGAAACGATATAATGCATTGCAACATACATTATGAATACCTTTATAATGCATTATACATAAAGGCTTCAAGTAAAGTCGTATGGTTTTGGAGCGGCATGAGGGTGAGTAAATAATGACTGAATTTTAATTTCTGGGTGAACAGTTCCTTTAACACTCAAAGAGAATGTGTGAAGACTGTGGCCAATCTTGGGGTTGCTTCAGTCCTTTCTGCAGAAGACAGAGAGCTCCAAGTCAGTCTCTTGATCCCAAAATCTGTTGCTTTTGCTGCCAATACTTCAGCACTGCTCTCAGAAGCCCGTCGAGACAGAGAGAGAAATACAAATAAGCCTCCAGAACAGAAGTTTTAGCCGTGTCCCCTCTCTCTCTGATCAGAGATCCAGGGGGTTGTGGAAGCCTACCAAAACTGCCTGCCCAAGATCCAGCTCTACGGTCCCACTAATGTGGCTCCCATCATCAACAGAATAGCTAAGCAGGCGGCTGGGAAGGAACCCATCAAAGATGCTTCTGTGAGTATCTTTAAAGTTTCCGTTTATGGCACAGCACTGAAAGGGAAATTCATTACAAATAAACACAGAGGAATTATGCAATCAGGTAATGGCGGAAACACGGCCACAAAAGCGCTGCTGGTGGATATTTGCATGGGGATATTCCTCAGTGGATTCTATGTTGTGGAAGATGCAGCTGACTATCATGATCTGGCATACTTCGCTGAGACTGTACAGTGTTTCTCCAACACTGTTATTCATATACTTTAAAATTTATTTTTACATCATGTGCCTGGATATGTGCCAGGTTATAACATACCTAAACATAACTACTACAACAACTACATTACTTACGATCAATAAGCATCAAATTAGGAGTTTTTATTACTCAAAAAAAAAAATGAATGAATGAATGAATGTTTGGAATTTAAAATAAATCATTTTCATTAAAAAAAAAATCCTATCATGTTATTAAGCAGCAGTTGTTTTAATCCTCACCCTATTAAAGTCATCAAGACTTTTCACTTCAGAGTGAATATATCTACAGTACATTCAAATGTGGACAGGGCTTAAATTGGAAACTAAATTATATATAATAAAATCATATTTGTCTTTTCAATGAAAGGAATTCATTTGATGTGATTTAATGTAAAATGCATGGTGACATGAATTTAGTATCTGGACTGCAGGTGAAATGTATATATATATATTTGCAAGTGTGAGATGTAAAGTCATAAATTCTAAAAAATAAATCAAGACTACAAAAAATAAAGTAGCAATTTTGATTGTGAATTATAGCATTGTGAAATATAAAGTTGCAATTTATGTGAAATAAAGTCACAGTTATCTTTTTATTTAATTTTCTCTGGGGAGGAAACAAGCTTTCATAAACAGTAATAATCTAGAAAATACATGCACACAATAGATAATTTAATATAATACAATATAAAAAAAACATCTTTTAGTTAAGCGCAGACATGTTGACATTTAGGTGCAGGTAAATAAAAGTATAGTAATGACCATCCATCTGAAATGTATGGAAGCCCGTTTCCGCCACTGAATAAAAAATAAAAAAAGGTAATTGCGACTTTTTTTTCACAGAATTGTGAGATATAAACTCGCAATTGCAATTTGTTATTTTCTTTTTAATAAAAAAATCTTTTTTTTTTATAAACTCGCAATTGCGAGAAAAAAATATATTTTTAAATATAAAATTAGTTAAAGTCCAATTTTGAGGGGGGAAAAAAGACTGATATGTTCTCAGAATTGTGAGAAAAAAAGTCAGAATTGCGAGTTTGTATCACGCAATTCTGAGAAAAAAAGTCAGAATTGTGAGATAAAAAGTCGCAATTATCTCTTTTATTTTTTACTCAGTGGCAGAAACGGGCATTTGCAAAAAAAAAAATATATATATATATTGTAATACTTTTTATGGCCTTAAAATTTGTAAATTACATTTAACATATTGTAAAAGGAGCCATGGATGCCTTGCATAAATGGCATCAGAATTGTGAGAAAAAAAGTCAGAATTGCGAGTTTGTATCACGCAATTCTGAGAAAAAAAGTCAGAATTGTGAGATAAAAAGTCGCAATTATCTCTTTTATTTTTTACTCAGTGGCAGAAACGGGCATTTGCAAAAAAAAAAATATATATATATATATTGTAATACTTTTTATGGCCTTAAAATTTGTAAATTACATTTAACATATTGTAAAAGGAGCCATGGATGCCTTGCATAAATGGCATGGTGAATGAAGCAGGCAGTGAAGCAAATCTCATATCAATCATATACTGTATATCATTGCAATATCAATCATATTCCAGTGGTGCATTTGGGCAGAAATGGCTCTTAGAGCTTCACAGTTTCTCCATAAGAGCTGTTTGTTCCCTCCACTGATGTACACAGCCAGAAAAAAAGAGAAGTGAGGATTAAACAAGTCAAGTGTAAATACTCTCAACAGCCTGCTGTTTGGCTCTCTACCAAACAATTCAAATTACAAACTGTACTTTTTCCTCATGCCTTTGTTTGAACACAATTTACCATGAATTTGGTTGATTTCCTCTTTTTCACTGTTGTTAATGTTTCCTCCCCCCTCACGGAGGCCAATAAAAGTGTGACTTTTGCAGGCTTCACCAGCTGCACTGGCAAAGTGTGTCCTAGCGGAGGTGCCTAAACAGGTAGTGGAGTACTTCAGTCACAAGGCCATACCGCCGATGAACCCAGTGCTGAATTCAACCTCCAGCTCCATCGCCAACACACCTGAATAACACTCAACCTGAGGTCCGGGCCAGCCCTGAACACCTCCACAGTACTGAAACAGATGAGAGCTGGAACTGGAACAACATACAGTATACACTGTCATCCTGACAAAATTTTGTTCATTCATAAGCTGTTCAAACATGACTGACGGTTTGGATCATGGTCTCCGATCTTGCCCTTGACACCATTACTGCTCTCCCAGCATGCAAACCGGAGTCATTTTCGCCTCTGCTTCGTGTAAGAGCAGACAATACATTGAATTCCCATCAGGACCAGGCCTTCTGATCCCCGCTGACTCTTTTCAACCTCGCAAGGCCACTTCTGCTTTGTATGCCCTTCAGAGCTTTCGAAGACTTTGCTCTGCCTGCCTGTGGGCTCTTTTCATTTCTGGACTTCTGGAGAACTGAAACAGATATGTCAAGAAGCGTACAGTGCAGCGTAATATGAAGATTTACTCTATAGATAATAGCATGTACATTCACTAAAAGAGTTTGCTTTGGTTTTGCTGAATATGCATAGTTCATTGCTCAAATCATCATCTTGGTGTAAAGATAATGGGCGTGTGAGAATGGTCATCAACTGACTAGCCGATTAGCATGCTGACAGAGCGCTGTTTGACAGTTTGCACCATAGACATAATAAATACCTAGACGCCTCATTGGCCACTTTGAGCCGTTGCTGCGATACGTCAATGCGTCCGCCATGTTTGTGAAGGCAAGACTGCCTTAAAAATAAATGGAGGTAAACTGCTATGGTTTTTTCTGGATAAAAACACGATAACGTTTACATTTATCAACCGATTTCAGAGGTTTGTGATCTACATGGAGTTAAAAAATAACTACGCCTCCAGTTATTTAGTTAGGTTTGGAAAATTATTAATTTTCGTAAGAAATTGTGAAAACTCACAGTTGTCTCACTTGTTGATTTGATTGACTTTTTTCGGTTTACAATTCTAATGTTAATGTAGTATAACTGTGACATATTCATGTTTTGTCATTTGAATGTACATTAAATGAAATTAAGTCGTTTCTTTGCTTTCTCTGTCTTCAACCCCAACATTTGAGCTTTTCTTGTGCTTCAGGTCAGAACACAGCTCATTCCCTTTGAAATACTGGAAGAAAATCAAAATAATGCATCTTTAAGCACTAATAATTTAAAATCATTGAGAAAATTGAATAAAACCAGCGAATACAAATCAAAAAGTGACACTCTTGGTAGTCTGCTTTT
>NW_015505641.1:1426029-1430927 GCF_001515645.1 Sinocyclocheilus grahami | reverse complement strand
CATGTTTTGTCATTTGAATGTACATTAAATGAAATTAAGTTGTTTCATTGCTTTCTCTGTCTTCAACCCCAACATTTGAGCTTTTCTTGTGCTTCAGGTCAGAACACAGCTCATTCCCTTTGAAATACTGGAAGAAAATCAAAATAATGCATCTTTAAGCACTAATAATTTAAAATCATTGAGAAAATTGAATAAAACCAGCGAATACAAATCAAAAAGTGACACTCTTGGTAGTCTGCTTTTTATTTTGATAGCACTCTATACAGATAAACTCCACAACAAACAATAACAAATGCAACTGATAATCTTTTATGGATCCAGTAAAACTTACAGTTACAGTGGCAAAATATTATGCACTGATACAGTGCACAGTAAAAGTGATATGTAATATTAAAAAGTATATGCAGTACAAGTTGTAGTAAAGTGTAGAGTATAAAAAGCAAATACAACAGTATATAATAGATTTATAACAGAATAAATTATATGTATAATACCAAAATTAATAAATGAATAACAATAGACAAGTAGAATATGTAATATCAAGGGTGGAATAATACAGAATAGACAATAATGGAGAATAAATTAATAGTAAATTATAAAGTAAAAACAAAGTAAGAAACAAGTAAGGGGGGGAGAGAGAGTGTGTGGTTTGAATATGAGCAGGGTAATTCTGGCCATTCATTCAGGGCTATTCTGGGTTTTAACTAGTATTAATACAACATTAGGCTGTGGAAGTATAGCCTACTCTCTTGGAAATGCAGAGAACAGGCTTTCTTCGGCTTGCATTGTCCTGTTTGCAATTGGCTAAAAAGGAAAAAAAATGTATATATAATAAGTCCACAGATTTATGATAAGCTATGAAAGCCTTATAATCAAGTGATGATAAACTTACTCTTTGTAAATAAGTAACGTTAGTGAAATTAAAGAGAGATGATTTAGCTCCATCCCTAATCCTGACAGTCTGGCATTGTCTTGTCAAAGTGCTCACTGTACATATTGTGCTCATAACACAATTTACTTTATGATGTAAACTACAACATAAAGTTAAAACTTAAGAATTCATTTAAACTTTGATTTCATATAAAGTCTCAGCTTTCACAGCTTACTTAGCTATTAATAGTCTGTCACTGGTGGCTAATTAAGCTGTCAGCATAAAGCTAAAAATGACCAACTGTTCAGTCTTACCTGTGAAAGATAATACCCCGAGGTCTGTTTTTATTATTGTGCGACGGTTTGTAGATGCCCAAGCTGTCGACGAGTCAGGTATGTTTTCGCCTGTCCCGATATGAGAGTTGTCTTCACCAATATGGCGGCGACGTTGACGTGCGGGCGAGCGTATCTATTATGTCTATGGTTTGCACGATGAAACCCTCTTGGATAAGCTGCGTCTTCAAATCCATCGCCTTTAAGACACCGGCAACACAGCCATTAACATGCAGAAATGTCTTTGGTTGATGTTTCATGATGTTTTTTAAGCATCTTGCGCCATGAGCATGATTAAGGCGGCAAATTAAAATGAGTTGTTTACTGAAAAATACCTTTCAAAAATGTGTCTCGAGACTCTTGCAAGTCAGTTTCATTCGGTTGTGTCTGGTCTTATGTCAACACCTGCCAACAAACATGTCTGATTAGTGAACATGAAATTAGCCAATTATACACTCTTAAAAATAAAGGTGCTTCACGATGCCATAGAAGAACCTTTTTGTCTAAATGGTTCCGTAAAGAACCTTTAACATCTGAAGAACCTTTCTGTTTCACAAAGGGTTCTTCGTGGCGAAAGAAGGTTCTTCAGATTATAAAAAGGTAAGAAAGAGATGGTTCTTTAAAGAACCTTTGACTGAATGGCTTTTTGTGGAACCAAAAATGGTTCTTCTATGGCATCGCTTGAAGAACCTTTTGAAGCACCTTTATTTTTAAGAGTGTACAGGACTTCTTTAAGAAATATTAGTTGACTAGTCAGTAGGTTGCTTGAGAAAATGTTAAAATTCTGTCTACAAATCTGTGCCAATGCACTGATTCAAATGTAAGCTACTTGATTTTATCCCTGTTTAAATGATTTGTGGAAACACTTGAACATTGCCAGGCACTTTGTCAATCACGAGAGAAGTGCACAAATCTCTGCTCTAATTAAAAAGAAGAAGTGTGTAATTTCCGTGCCTATAGCAGAACCAAAAGGATTTCTTAATACTGTAATTCTGCTGTTTTAAATACACTTTCCCCTTATATGTCATTAGTGGGCCAAACAAATAGTCCCACCCCAACCTCACTCCACTTATGTATGGTATGTCTACCCTTGTGAAAAAGAAGTAAACTTAATTGTATTGACAGCACTTTTAATGCTTTAAAAAATTACTTGTAGTAAGTATACTTAAAGAGAGCAAATGTTCATGATTGTTGCTTAACACTTTTAAAAATTTCACTTTGTAATAATTAAAAGTTTTTCTTTAAAGTACATTTTAAATCATTATGTTTGAATAATCTTTTGTCATGTTTTTAAGAAGTAGACTTATTTTGATGTGTTGACTAACATGCTAAAGCACAAATAAAGTACTTGATACAAGTACATGATTATACACAATATATTATTTATTATGTGTAATATATTGCAACTTCATCATAAATATGTAATTACAAATATATTTAAATACATGATATACATGCTTCGATAGAAATTTCATTAAAGTATCATTTAGTTTACCATAAATGCTTATCAGTACATTCGGCAATGAAATTATCATTATGAAATTATATATAAAAATGTACTTAAGTACACACTTAATTCCAACTAACTGCATTTAATATAAATTTAAACTGTAAGATATTTTCATTTCATTGTAAGTAATATGCAGGTAAGTGTCGGAAAACATGATATTCAGTTTTGCATTATTTCTGTTTTAAGTTCTCTTTTGCTAAACTGTACTCCCTTTTCACAAGTTTAGACACACTATATGTAATAAAACAAAGCATTTTAACATTAAAGCACACTTCAGCTGTTTTAATTAGAAATTAAACTATTCTAATGCTTGTGTGGCCTGCCCTCTATTTATAGCAATGGGAATAAGATACAGACATTTAATTTATTGGTGCATCATTTTGCAGTATAAACAGCATTCACATCAAGCAACAAACAATATAGCCATGTCAAATATGAATGGCTGCATAGTTCTACACGCATGACCTCAAATACTAACACTGTGCATGTGCAAACAAACAAACACTGATGACTATATTTACATATTACACAACAGTGATAACTTCTAATACGAGCTTCCTGATTCAGTATTACTTAGCATTAAAATACCTGCCCTCTTATTAAACTGTCGACTGAATTGCAACCTTTCATACAACCGGACAGAAATTGTCTCCATGTTATCCAGCATTATGCATCAGTTTGTCGCAGTTGATTCATCAAAATCGTGACAGGCATATGATGATGTATTGCATATTGACTTGAGATTTTAAAAGAAAATGTATATACAATGTATATTTCTATTTTAAGTGCAAATCAATATTTTCTGAGTTGTCCATTGACAAGGGTATATATAATGTCATTATGGGCATGGAATCATCTTGCTCTTAAGATTATAGCATAGCCTTAAGTAGAAACCGAAAAATGTCACATCCCATGATGTGCTTAGCAAGAGCACAAATGAAAAGAGCCTATACTCTTGCAGTCTCCTTCTTTCTGCCTACAGTATTCTGAAGCGCAGAGCAAACATGCCCATATGGCATAACATTCTCAGTCCATTGTGATATGGTTATGTAAATGAAGGTTGCCTGATCTTAACAAGTTGCTGATTCTGAAATGTCTTTTGAGCTGTACATGTAGCCCATTATAATTTCCTCAGCGGGCTTGCACATTGCCTTTTATTAATACTTCTTTCTTTTCTTCGCTTGTCATTTTAATCCATTTCCAATTGGACTGCATTTGCATGTTCAATGAATTCGGGAGAAGTTTGCTCCCTCTTGTTTGGAGGTGCCATTCTGCCACATGCTAGCTGAAGGAGAGAAAAATATTGAGCATGAGTTTCCTTGTACTATTCATTTGGAATATGGGTCATCATCCTGCTGGTAATTTCTTGCAGCCTGGGGTCAATGCAGATATATTCAAACAGGCCTCAGAGTTGTTAGGTAGCATTTTAAGTCTGCTTACAGATGGTCAACTACATCCTAAAGCATTATATCAATAAAAAGATTGGCAGATAATGCTGTCCAACAATAAATGCTCATAAAATGGTATTGTTCTCACTGTCTAAGCCGCTGGAATCGCAGAGAGCAAAAGGAGTCATTTGAACATATTTTGTCTCATCTATGCTTTAACAATGTGCTTTGATTTGAGCCAGTGACATTACTGGAAGTATCTCTCAGAAGCTGTGATTTACTGCATGCACTCCTCTGTGTTGAAATGTTCCTCTCTGATTTCAGTGTTATTTTGTTGCGCGAGTTGTGCCAGCTCGTTTCCTGTAGTCTAGATTCGTAATCCTGCATCAAGGCCAATAAATCTTTTAATAATTTGAGTAAATGGTGGTATGTCATCGTACAAGAGGAGGAGGAAAAATTTTGGATAAGAAATGGTTGATTTGATGGAGGTGGACACATTTGCATCTTGGCAGATGATGAATTTTTGTAAAGAATTTTTTTTTAACATTATTGTTTGTATGCACATGTAAAACATATATACATTCAATTTAAATATATTGTCATATGATGTAAAAACATATATGAAAGACACTGGAACAATTTCATACATTAACACATATATCTAGCCCATACAAAAACTGTATGTAGATTTATACAATGCATGTTGATATTATATAAGTAAATATAAAAGATAGACATGTATTTAAAAAAATGTATTACAAAACATATAGACATACAGATTTTTGTATATATATATA
>NW_015505641.1:1359697-1425352 GCF_001515645.1 Sinocyclocheilus grahami | reverse complement strand
TATATATTGCTTACGATACATAGGTAGATAGATAGACAGACTATTTAAAATTATATATATATATATATATATATATTGTTTACATACAGTTGCTACATATAGTACTATATAAAAAAAATCATCATATAGATATTATTAACACATGTACATACACATTTTACTATGAGATTTTTATGTATGTTATAAACTTCATCTACCCATGTGAAAATTTTATCACCTTATGGCAATATCACGGTTGTACAGGGCAATTTTTGTCATACATTACATTTATGTATGGGAGAAACGTTCTCATGTATGCTGGACATTTTCTGGCTGATTCTGTTCCACAATCTAGTTCAGCTCACCCATTTCATTTTGGTAAAAGTTTGAAATGGCATGAGAGTTTTAGAGAAAGTTTTAAGATAATGTAAACATTGCAACTAAGTGTGTAGCCTATATCTTATTGTTTGCAATTTGGGTTGCAAATCTGCAAAACCTGAAATTGGGAATTAATTGAGGTCACATTCTATCTAAATCAGAGCGGCCCTATACACAAGTTGCGTAGAGCCCCGCAAATTATGCAAGGCTCCTTGTGTCAAAGAATATGTCTCTGTTTACAACTTTAATGAGAATACGAAGCTATCCCTCTGGTCACGAAAAGAGAGACAGAGAGAGAGGGGAAAAAACACCACGAGAGTGTATTGCAGGAACAGCAACCTGTGTTCTCTGCTCTCCAAGTTTGATGTCAGCAAATAACAGTAAAGTTAAGTTAATTTGCATCTCTCTTTAGCCTGTCTGTCTTGCTAACCTAGCTAGGCAGTGCATTTCTTGAACTGTCTGTGTCTTGCTTGCTTGCCATTGCCAGCCACTTCCAGGGCTGTGTTCTGTGACTTTGTGCCTGACAGTTTATTATGTTTGTTAAACGCCAAAGGGCAAAAGTGTTTATAAACTGCAGCTCGGAAAAGATAACCACATCGCATGTGAACATGTGTTCATACGCGCAAGCATGTAATGAAATGTATATTTTCCAGCAGCAACATCTGTGGGGACCAGTACGTGATGGCACAATTATTATCTAGTCTCTCAGTCAAGGTTTAGTTGCAGCTCTGCACGAATGCAAGATGCAAAGCAATGGATTGACATTGACTACTGATTTATATATTGCATTTAAAATGTTGATTAGCTGGGCATGGTAAATGGCTTGCCATAGCATGTCACTGTGTTTTACAGTATGCATGTTAGAACAATACTTGATACTTGATGGTTATTATTTACTGAGGGATGTGCATCCATATGTATGTCACTAAGGTTGCACATCCCTCAGTAAATAATAACCATCAAGTATCAAGTATTGTTCTAACATGCATACTATAAAACACAGTGACATGCTATGGCAAGCCATTTTAGCTTTTATTCATTCACAGAATATGCACTTTTAATATCAGTTACATTTTCAATATTTAAAATGTGAATTCTTTATAAGAATAACATTTTCACTAGTATAAACGTGAATTCTTGATATCAACAATGGCGTCATCACTAGCAGAAATCTGTGTGGAAATGGCGAATGGTTTACATGGCTCATGGGTCAGGTAGGAGGGCCCCAGGGAGGTCAGGACCAGCTTGGTGACACTTTAAATACATCCAGTAACATAAATGTGTCTCTAGATATAAGACTAGATTTGAGGTTACATCTGTCATTATATAAGCATCAAGAACGCATCAAATATGTATTACAACATCTAAAAGCAACCCAGACAATGCACAGCATTTATAAGCATACAAGAGCATATTTGCAGGTTATTTCTGTTAAGCCAAGTGACTAGTTGCTTCATTTCTTTTTCTTTTTTTTTTCTCATGCAGATAGTAAATATCAGGCTCATTTAGACCTTAGAAAAGGCTTTTTGAAGAACTAAGCTTCCAAGACAGTAAATTACATTGCAATTATTGCTCAAATGATTAAGATAATAATCAGTGAAAATGGCCTGGGGTTAGAGAAATGGGCTTCTCTAATTGTCATGGACTGAAACGTTAAGTGTAAGTGTCTGGTAATGTAGTTGAATAAAGTCAGTTATACAGTGTGGAGTACAAACAGTTTTATTATAAATTATGTGCTTGTAATGCACACTATCTAAACGGATGGAAATAAAGATTGTTTTAAAAAAAAGAGACACAATTAAACTCATCTTGATTGGATCAGCACAGTCATAAAGATCCTTCCATTTTATTGGATGTAATAAAAGGGTCATTTTTCATGGGAAGTAATTGCTCAACTGAAGGTGAAAGTGTGAATTTGTTGCACTCACTTCAAAATCTTATTTATTTTTATTCTATTTATTTATTTTGTGTGTGTGTTTCAGCTTATCATTTTTATAAGTCAATACCCAAGTCATGTTTCTTTCTGCCCATGGCCAGTTTTTGCACATATTTTATATGCTTTTTCATTTCACAGTCAGATGAATACAGTTCATTTCAAAACCACAAGGAAATTAAAACCAACTTTTTTATTATTATTATTATTATATACAGTATATATATATATTTTTTCGTTTCAGCCTTCCCACAATAAGCATTTAACCTAAATGTGCTGCAATATCTAAGTGAATCTTGGCATTTGCGTGAGTGGCTTTCCAGCTCCAGGAGGCCGGCGGTAGAATCTTCACTAAAGATGATGACGTCTCCTCAGCGTACCTCGGTTGCGTCACTTCATTGGGTGACTGCATGAATGATTGTAGTTGCCATGGAGATTGTGCTGTGTGCTTAAAGGGCAGCCATGAAGAAATGGAGCGAGATGAGCTGGAGCAGATAATTGATAATAGAGCTGAACAACCTTGAGTGAAGTTCAGGACTTTCAAAGAATAGCACAGAATTGCATCAGTGATGTTGATGCTGTTTTTAGACCATCGATAATGTGCTAATGAGCCTGTGTAAGAGCATAAATACTTGATTTGTTGTTTGTTGTGAATAGGATTGATATCGCTGAATATCATGTCAGTGTTCATGTTTACTGGAATAATACCTCAATTGTTTATCCAGTCATCCTATTCAGAGTCAGATGCAAGTATTTGTCACCATTTCTACACATACTGTAAATAATATAGCTCATCATAAGATGTATAAAATCATATAACTGCCAAATACTGTAAGGAATCCATCCCAAATAGAGAAAGGCAACTGTCAAAACCATGATTTAAATGAGTTTAGTTAGTCTGAACTGCCACTGAAATTGAGTACAGCCAAACCTTTAGGCCAAACCAACTCGTCATTCTTTTGCCCACTAAATATGCATTAAACTGAGGATAATATACATTGGCTAAGGTGACCTCTGGCCTCTGAATGAGGTATATATGTGACCCTGGACCACAAAACCTTAAGTCTTAAGTCGCTGGGGTATATTTGTAGCAATAGCCAAAAATACATTGTATTGGTCAAAATGATCGATTTTTCTTTTATGCCAAAAATCATTAGGATATTAAGTAAAGATCATGTTCCATGAAGATATTTTTTTTGTAATATCTAAGTAAATTATGTAAGTAAATTTCCTACCATAAATATATCAAAACTTAATTTTTGATAAGTAATATGCATTGCTAAGGACTTCATTTGGACAACTTTAAAGGCAATTTTCTCAATATTTAGATTTTTTTTGCACCCTCAGATTCCAGATTTTCAAATAGTTGTATCTCAGCCACACATTGTCCTAACAAACCATACATCAATGGAAAGCTTATTTATTCAGCTTTCAGATGATGTATAAATCTCAATTTAAAAAAATTGACACTTGAGACTTGCTTTGTGGTCCAGGGTCACATATGGGTATGTTTCATTGCAGTTTATGATTTCTGTGTGCATACTGTATAAGGGATGCAGAGTTAATTTGCCATTTCCTCCTCTATGGAATTGTAAGGTTTACCTTTGGTTTGCTTGTGATGCCTGGGTATGATGTTCCTCCAAATTAGGTTTCCCTTCTCTCTGGTTTTCTATTTCTACCACCTCCTCCCTAACTATTTGATGGTCATGTCTTTTGAATTTAGCCAGCTAAAAAGGTTTTTCATTATAAAAATATATAGCTGACACAGATCAAAACCACCCACGGATCATGCACCGTCTGATGCACATTGCACACAACAATGCTGAGAGCTGGTTTTCTGGCATTCTTTAGATATTTAAAAGATTATTATTTTTTTAAGATTATTTGCTTTAATTAAATATGGCTTGAACTAAGTACATTTTAACTGGTTATAGAAATGTGTATTTCTTCAACTGTTGGCACTTTTGGTTTGATCTACCACCACAGTCCAACAGCAGACAGACATATATGACAGGGGAATTACATCATTGTTTCCTGAATGTCATGAACATTTCAATCACAATGTCATTTCAACACAGCTCAAATGATACATTGTGTTTAATAGCACTCTGTGGTGGAAATGCTGAAGACGGAAATGGTATTTGAAAATATCTTGAGAATAAACTGGTCAAGGCACATTTCAAAGCTAGCATATTATGTATCTTAAATATACACAATATAGTAATCTAGTCATTTTTACACTTCATACATCTGACAAAAATGCAGCATGAAATAACACAAAAATATTCTGTTCACAAGATATATATGTTTACTTCATATATCACATTTCATATTTTGGATCAAAACCACCCACGGATCATGGACCGTCTGATGCACATCTGATATTTAAAAGATTATTATTTTTTTAAGATTATTTGCTTTAATTAAATATGGCTTGAACTAAGTACATTTTAACTGGTTATAGAAATGTGTATTTCTTCAACTGTTGGCACTTTTGGTTTGATCTACCACCACAGTCCAACAGCAGACAGACATATATGACAGGGGAATTACATCATTGTTTCCTGAATGTCATGAACATTTCAATCACAATGTCATTTCAACACAGCTCAAATGATACATTGTGTTTAATAGCACTCTGTGGTGGAAATGCTGAAGACGGAAATGGTATTTGAAAATATCTTGAGAATAAACTGGTCAAGGCACATTTCAAAGCTAGCATATTATGTATCTTAAATATACACAATATAGTAATCTAGTCATTTTTACACTTCATACATCTGACAAAAATGCAGCATGAAATAACACAAAAATATTCTGTTCACAAGATATATATGTTTACTTCATATATCACATTTCATATTTTGTCAAACTTGTTTAAAATAAAATTTTAGGGCAGAAATAAATTATGCCATTTTGTTAAATGTTTACTCTAAATCAATAAAATGGCTTTTAATTATTTCCCACTTTGTTTAGATTATACTTTTAAAGGCATATAACATTTTGGTGGCTTTTCATAGTTTAAGATTTAAAAATCCGGGACTAGGGTAAAACTAATTTTAGGTTTACATTTCTATTTGAACCAAAGCTGAAGAAACACCCACATGCAAAAGACCAAGTCTAGTTCTACAGTCCCCCCCACACATGTCCCTGATATCTGAAGTAGAAAATGTGTTCATCATTTTAGCTTTTATAAGAGAACTTGATTGCTACCAATCAAATTCACTGCCAGTATTTTAGCTGTGCAGCAGGCAGTTCCATTTCCATGTCTTGATAATGCACACAAACAAACAACAAAATAGAAACTTCAATTGAGCTGCGTGTATTTGATGTCTGCCCCCTTTGCTTTGCATTTCTGATGTAAATGAATGTTTAAAGCATAGGCTGCGCATCAAAACCATGGCATTTCACCCCACTGACTCCACACTGGCCAAAAAAAGCTGTTTCTAACTGGGCAGCGTTTGGGAAAGCAAATACAGTCTGTTTTTAAACTGGATATTAGCAGGTTATTTAGATAAGCTTCTCCGAAAGGTTAGTTCCTTTACACTTCTTCAAAGTTCAAGATACGCATTCATCAATCATCAGTGGATAGTTAAACACATGGGCACCCCTATTTCAACATTTTTTTTTGAGATTCTATCAGGGTTTTTTTTGGTTTTTTTTTGCAAAGTATATTTAGAGACAGTCTTTTGGAAATAATTTGGGTAACACTTAACAATACGGTCCCATTAGTTAACATTAGTTAATGCATTAACTAACATTGACTATCAACGAGTAAAACATGTGTTACAGTATTCATTCATCTTTGTTAATGTTGGCTAATAAAATACAACTGTTCAATGTTAGTTAATGTCTGCTCAGATCCATTATATACTATTGACAGATACAACTTTTGAACTTAATAATGCATTAGGTTCAAGATACGCATTCATCAATCATCAGTGGATAGTTAAACACATGGGCACCCCTATTTCAACATTTTTTTTTGAGATTCTATCAGGGTTTTTTTTTGCAAAGTATATTTAGAGACAGTCTTTTGGAAATAATTTGGGTAACACTTAACAATACGGTCCCATTAGTTAACATTAGTTAATGCATTAACTAACATTGACTATCAACGAGTAAAACATGTGTTACAGTATTCATTCATCTTTGTTAATGTTGGCTAATAAAATACAACTGTTCAATGTTAGTTAATGTCTGCTCAGATCCATTATATACTATTGACAGATACAACTTTTGAACTTAATAATGCATTAGTACATGCTGAAATTAATATTAAAATAATAAATATTTTAGATGTGCTTCTCATTGTTATTTAATGTTAACTAATGTAGTTAACTAATAGTAACACATAACCTGTAAAGTGTTAGCAACATTTGTAATAAAAATGCATACCTTGCTCAAATTCAGCAGTTGCATATGATGGAAATATAGAGAATAGGTAATAGCAGTGCATTTTAAATCAGCCTTTATAAGGTTATTGCTGTTTCAGATTGTGGTCACTTTATGAGATTAATGTGGTTAATTTCACTCAGGCTTGTTCTGCTTGCAGACCATGATGATCCCTTGAGCTAAATTGTTCATAGATTTGAATTCCACTGCAGCTGTTTAATATTTTATTTTCCTCTGCAATAAATGCTAATGTGCAATTATGATGATCTTCCAGCACCAAGCAAACAAACCACTACATGATTTTGTAGGAGATTAATCTGGTGTGCAAACAGTACTACAACAAAACAAAGCTACATCTCAATATTTAAATCTTATTTAAACAGCCACATTTAGCAGTAAGTCTTCTGTTATAAACGAAAGACCATTAACAAACGAGTTCTGTAATATGAGAAACACCAAACCCCACAGGTTAATATCACTGGATATTGCAGGTTTTACAGAAAAATGGGGCGCACAGACTGACAAGCATTTACTCAGTTCTTATAATGAACCGGATAGTTAATGTCAGTGCTTCATAGACTGACCGCACTAAATCATCTAATGGCTTTACCAAACTACTGTAAGGGCTGTGAAAACAACAGAATAAAAAAACCTGCTGTTAGCTATACGAAGTAAAATTGAAGTTAAACTGATGATAAAAGCTGTTGATTGGTGACCCATGTACAGTTATGAGCATTAAATAACTACCAGATTTTTTAGTGATTAGCATTTGTGAATGTCTTTAGGGTAGACCATGTGCAGTTGGAACAGAGAGACAATTGAAACATGTTAAATACTTTGAGTGTGCATCACCTAGGTTTTTTGCTCCACACATGCATAGTAGTGTCCTCTTGGATTGGGGAAAATTTAAAGGACATACGGTTCTCTAATCCGAAGATATCAAACAAAGTCTATTTTTATGGCTAAGAATTTCACTTCACCCACTCCCTCTAACATCGAGTAGATTCTTGTCCCTTTAAAACTGAACTTTGATGTTTGTGATTTGTAGTATGTGCTCTAAAAATTGCCGTATCTGATAACATTGTGCCTTTCAGTGTTGTCGTGCAATTTAGAGAAATGTGTGTGGTGGTCAGCTGGGTTCTGATGAAACACACTGTAACAACTGTACCTCCAGTAGAATTCCTATATAGATGCTGCTTGGACAATTGGGATGAACTGATGGAGGACACAACTGCATCTGACACCACAATTATAAACAATATAGTCATAAAATACAGAGAAAAAGAAAATGTGGATGTGCATATGTGCTATTTACAGATGAAAGTTTTAGATGTTCTGAACCGTCCGGGGCCTCGTCACGTCTCAGCTGTCCGTCCAGAGTCTCGCCACGTCTCAGTTGTTCGTCCAGAGTCTCGCCACGTCTCAGCTATTCATACAGATTCACGTCGCATCACAGCTGATCATGCAGAGTCATGTCACGTCCTGTCTGTTGCACCCAGATTGTCGGGGTCGGCCCGTCGGTATCCCAGTCTGGTGTCCAGTGTGAGGGATGCATCGCTGGTGTCTGCACGCGCAGTGTCTCACGTCTCGTCAGCCCCGTAACAACGGTACAGTTTCTGATAGAATTGGGTACAAAAGGGTACTGTTTTTTTTATTTTTTTAATCTAACATAGGTACAAAACCAAAGTACTTGTCTTTATGAGCTAACTGTAGAAAACATTAACTATTTATTGGTATTATTTATCATTATTTTTGAGTAGACAAAAAGCATAAAAAATAATAAATTAATTTCAAAAGATTGCAGGATGTGTTTAATTTTGTGACTGAAGGGATTCCACACGCTCAGAAAAAAAGGTACAAAATGTGTCACTAGGGCAGTACCTCTTCAAAAGGTACAATTTTGTACCTTTTAGGTACTAATATGTACCTTTTAAGGTACAAATATGGACTCTTTAGGCACAAAGGTGTGCCTTTTGAAAAGGTACCACCCCAGTGACAACTTTTGTACCGTTTTTTCTGAGAGTAGTTGATCAACAGTATGTTTTTGTATTCCTATGAATTTTTTGCAAGAATTTTAATTTTCAAGTTTCAATGTATGTCCCTCCACTAAATATTGCAAGACAAGGCATGTAAAACAACAAATCAAGACCAGGCACAAACCTTGCCAAATTGTTGCAACAGTATTCCATACGAACGCCCAGTCGGTAAATGATAATCTTAATACAACTAGCTCAATCTTACCATCTTTATTATGTCTGACTACTTTACTAACCTTACATCACCTAATTAATATTCATGAGCCTTGTTCAAGAGGCTTTTATGGTTCATAATATGCCTGTCTTTTGATTCTTCCATTATTCCCAGCTCTGATAAATGCAGCCATGATGAACAACCACGCCATCTTGTTCACCAGATCTAATATTCTGTAATTGCTCAGTGTTCATTCAAAGGTGACATTAATCAATACTTCCTGCCCTGTGATCCTAAATTTAACGCTCCCTTCATAAACCAGACACGGAGAGCTAATAACATTAAATTGGTTCTACATTGAAGTTTACTGGCTTGCAATAATCTGTTTAATTATGTAACAGTTTACCTCCGGTTATTGTAATAAAGAAACCCAGCACAGTCTCCAATAACTTTTTTTCTGAAAACTTTTGACTTGAAAAGATTCTCACATCCATCATTCTGGTTTCATGCGGGCATCCTAACGTATATTCTGAACTATCATGAGCGTTCTGGGTGGGAGCAGATACGGTTAGTGCCACAAAGGAGATAAACGCTCTAAAGAGGCTGACAGGATAAGAGAATAACATGTAGCATTTAAACAAGCACAACCTTTGCCTGGCTTCAGTCGTTCTCTGAGAAAACCTGAGAAGGTGAAGATGAAGGAGCTTTGCAAATTAAAGAGAAAACTTCTGCTGACAGCTCCTGATAACAAAGAGCTGAAGGAAAGAAAAAACTACAGCAGATGCTTACAAAGAGGGGAACATTAGTTTTGAATAAGATTGATGATTTTGTTTGCTATGCTACACACACACACACACACACACACACACACACACACACACACACACACACACACACACATCTGGTTTGCTATCCTTGTGGGGACTCTCCATAGGTGTAATGCTTTTCCGTATTTTCTATTGCCCTACACCTAAACCTACCCCTTACAGGAAACTTTCTGCATTTTTAGATTTTCAAAAAACTTAATTCTATGTGATTTATTAGCTTGTTTACCCGTGGGGACCTCAATTTAAGTCCCCACCGTGACATGAGTCCCCATGAGTCTGTGTGTATTCAGGTTTAAGTCCACACCAGAATAGAAAAACAGGTACACACACACACACACGCACACACGCGCACACACACACACATGCATTTCGAGCAAAACACCTGCATGCATTTAAATTAATCCCATCCCACCTTAATTTTGGGTGGAATATACATTATATAATACAGATAGAGAGATAGATAGAACACAAATTTTGATCTGGACCTTAGAAAACCTGTTGGTTGAAAACCCCGTGCCTTAGGGTATAAAATGACAGCATTTTAAATTTTTCTTAGAGTGTATATATGTAGACTTCACTGTCTTTGAGCAACTTTTCAAAGTGAAAATTCATGAACTGTTAAAGTCAACGGCCTCCTACTGTAGTTCGACCTGAATCCTTTCGAAGTCTGACCTCCAGTCTGACCCCACCACTTTCACCTGTCATGGAGTAGCACCTACACTGCTCAGTGTGTGACAACGGTGAACGCGATTTGTGTGTTCGACTTGTTCTCAGATCTGCACTCTTGTTGGCCCTGGAACATCATTAGCACTAACCTTGCTTTAACCTCAAACTTTCTGCAGTTTGACATGACTCCCTTGCTTGTATCCTGGCAGGTAAATTTCCACGCTGCCCCTCAGTGGATGGGATGTGTAAATGGAGGTGTGGTGTCTAAGTGCAACTGTAACCATAATCCAACTCCATATCTAGTCTCAGACTCAGACTGTAATTGCCAACCACTAAATCAATGCCATTGATCAGTCTGTTGGGAGGAGACTGATGTGCTGGTTTAACCCATTAGGCGTGTCACCTTTTCGGACCTTTAACCTGCTGATTGAAATAATTCATGGAAAAAATTCTCCTTGTGAAAAAGAAGTACACTTAACATTAAAAAAAGAGTACTTATTACAGAAATAATATAACAGAAATAAAATACTTTAAAAGAATATACATAGGTTCAGACTGAATGTATAATTGTTTGACACTTAATTGCATGTTAATTGCAATTAAACGAAAATGTATAATAGTTTAAATTAATATTAAATGCAATTAGCTGAACTTTAGAGTGCTTTTTGACCTACTTAAGAAAGATTTAAATATATCTTTATATGTAATTTCATAATTGCATATAGTCTTTGAAATATTGGGTTCTGCTGAATCTACTGACAAGAATTAATGATAAACTAAAATATACTTGAGTGTCGTATGTATTCAAAGTTGTATGTCATTTATTTAAATATATTTGTAAGTACACCTTTGTAATGATAAAGCTGCAATTTAGTACATTTAAAATATATAAACTTTAAGCGCAATATTAATTTGAATAACAGTGCAGTTAAAATTAACATCAAATACTTTATATGTGCAAGCCAATACATTAAAATAAGTGTACCTGGATAAAGCATGATAGACGATTATTAAAACATAATGATTTGACATTTTTAATTTGACATTATTACAAATTGCACTTTTTAAAAGTGTACTTAAGTGTGTTAAGAAACATTGAAATGTACTCTCTTTAAATACACTTAAGTGACATTTTATTTCTTTAATATTATCTGCAACTACAGTTTTTAAAAATACTTTTAAGATTTGAAGTACACTACAAGTGCACATCCAGTACAGTTTAGTGCACTTCTTTTTCACAAGGGCACATTTAATTAGTTATGTGAGTGACAATTATGTCTGTGATAATTACTTTTGGAGGTATGGAAATTCTGATCAGACTTTTCTTATTTTGCTGGTGTTTTCTGTACAACTATTCACGTAACTGCTGCAGCATTATTTCAATGTTTTATTTTCCAAATCAGCCTATTATTGTGGTGTAATATATTTAATAGAAATGCACCCCTTAAAACAAAATGCTTTGCATGTCGGTCAGATGCTCTCTTCCTGTCTACAATAAGTGGGTTATTTTGGCCAGAAAAAGTGGCAGTGTGAAACAAACCTTTTGCCATTTTGTCAAAGTGGCTACGTGAGACTAATCATAAACTAAAAAATGCTTGCCTCATTAAATAGTCATGTGCTATAGTCTCAGAAACTTTCACCCGTGTGTTTAATTTCTTTTCAGAGAAACAGTTAACAGGTTTGCCGTACTTCTGCAGTAAAAGTTTTTAATCCAATAAAAATGCAAAAAAAAAAACTTCAAGGATGATGTATTAAATTAAATTTTTCCTTTCTCTTTGGAGTGTTACAAGCTCTTGGTGCATAAAGAAGATCTGTAAAGTTGCAAAGACTTAAGTCTCAAAACCAAAGAGATATTATTTACAAAAGTTAAGAGTCAACCACGCCTACCTAAAACGGCTCGTTCTAACACGCCCCCACATATCTACATCACGATGTGGGAAGATTTGCATAACGCCGCCCAAATGTTCACGCAAAGAAAGAAGGTGTAACTTTTATTCTCGCTGTAGTTTTGTTGCCGCCGCCGCCATGTCGTGAAGGCACTGTGATTCGTTGTGAAAGCGAAACTACTTTGTTTGGTCTTCCAAAAGAGGACGATATCCGCTTCGTCATGCCTGGAGCTGATCCGTGCTGGTCGCTGAGGAAATACATCAACTTCGTGCTGTGGATCACCGGATCGGCTTTCACCGTGGACAAAGCGGAGTCCAGCCCGGGGTCGTCACATGTGGTTGCCGCAAACCCGCCGGACGCTCCTTCGTCGAATCTGCCGACCGCGCCGTTCTCACCCCGCCCACCTCCGCTCACTCTAGCCCTCCCGTCACATTTAAATATGTGCAAGACCGATGAGCTTTGTAAAAAATCTACGCGTTTCAGAAAGGCGGGGCATAGAGGAGAAACAATAATCTACAGTATGTGGAAAATAATGTGTTTTTTTAACCTTAAACCGCATAAACACATTTCATTACACCAAATACACAAAACAATGTTCTTTTTAGCAACAATATGACCCCTTTAACAAAGAGTGAACAGGATAACTCAGGTGTACAGTAATACAGGGCTTAAAATTACCCTTGTGAAAAAGGATCTTTCACTGCGATATCATTATAATTTTATGTTAGGAGAGTATAGTAGGAGAACTATGTTTGAAAAGCTTTGCCAAGATTGGCAATCAATGCACCAACAGAGCACATAAAGTCCCATAAGTAACTCAGTATGTCTATAAAACGACTCATGAATATGGAATACAAATGAACTGGTTGGTACCTCTTATTTTTCTCCAGGTTATGATCTTCCATCTTCAGCATATTGACTGAGCTGCTTCCCCAAGTCAAACGGCTCAGTCCACAAGAGCTCCAGCTGTCTTTTATACTGCCTACACAAACCATGGGAGCAAAAGTCATTTCTGCATTCTGGTGCTGCTCCTCATTCTAATTCATTTCATTTTCTTTTAAATATGTGCAAGCACTAACAACACATCGGCCCATGTCTGCACCAAGAGATATCGCCCTGTATCACCTCTAGGGGAGCAAGAAAACTTTTTTGATAAATCATAAAGACAGGCATTAGCTGGTTTTAATAAAACCTTTGGAGGCATTTCTCCCAATCTCTAACACTCCAAACCCACAGTTTCATCAGCACCATATTAAGAAGGCCCCATCTTGCTTTTGTCAACCCTTAATTACATTCCAATTAGTCCGTGGGATGGATTAAGAAATCAGCTCCAGTAGCCCTAAAGCAGAGTCATCTGAGGTGAAGAGAGCAGGTTTATTTGCTTGCATTGTGCATTTGACTAAAAGCTATTTTGGTTTTTCCATCACTATTGTTTTAGCTGTCTGATTTGACAGGTTATATGGTGTGTCCCGATCTGATCTCTTACTTCCGCCTGAGCAGAACTCTGCTAAAAATTTCAACTAGGTCAGAATCAACTGTCATGTTTGGCGCAAATCCAGACTGGTTTATGCTTAGGGCCTCGGATATTGATAAAAATTCTTGTTTCGAATGGGATTTACAAGCTGTTGATATAAAGGAGTCCTATTATGATTTGTTTCCGGAAACATATTCGCAGCCAAGGCATACGCAAAAATATAAGGGGGGTTCAAGGCATGGTTGAGTTGCACTGTCCAAGAGTCTCCATGTCACAAAGCTAATATACTGATACAGATGCAGATGTTTACTTTTGCAGACATAACCGACTGTGTTTATGTGAACTTTGCATTTGGGTTATTTAATTTCTAATATCTATTTTGATTCACTAAAAATAACTCATAATCTCGTTATTTGTTGGTTCATAAGAGTGATTTTTAGTGAATCAGACGACACTGGTTGTGCTGTTCCATTGTATGTTTTGATTCACTAAAAATAACTGGCTCATATGAGTCATTTGTTCATGAATCAGACTACATTAGTCACTTTGTATGCTCATCTAAACTGGTTGTGCCATTTGTTTTGGTTCACTAAGAAAATGGCTCATAAGAGTAATTTGACAGTGAATTGGACTACAGTGGTAGCACTGTTCCTCTGTATGTTTTAATTAATTAAAAGAACCGGCTCATAAGAGTCATTTGATCATGAATCAGACAACACTAGTCGCTTTGTACGTTCACCTACACTGGTCGAAACTGCTCATAAGAGTCATTTTTTTCAGTGAATCAGAAGACACTGGTAGTGCTGTTCCCCTGTATGTTTTGATTCACTAAAAAGAACTGGCTTACAAGAGTTATTTGTTCATGAATCAGACTACACTATTCACCTACACTAGTCACACTGACTAGACACTAATCACCTACCATTTGTTTTGATTCACTAAAATAAACAGCTCTTAAGAGTCATTTGTCAGTGAATCAGACAACATTGGTAGTGCTGTTCCATTGTATGTTTTGATTCACTGAAAAAGAACCGGCTCATAAGAATCATTTGTCCATGAATCAAACTACACTATTCATGTTCGTTTCAGCCCACAAGTACAACTCAATAGAATTATATTTCTTCCCATAATTTGATGGTATGTGGCCTTTTTATTGCTTTACATTCAATAGAGACAACAATCTCACAAACACAAAAATTGTATAGTGCCATGGATTCTGTACCAATTTTCACAAAGATTAAAAAAAACGCTTTAAGGGTTTTACAATCTGGATTGCTCAAATAAAAATCACAACTAATTGGAAAATCAATTTTTCCCCATTCCTTATGTTTGTCTAGTTGGTGCATTCAGTTCATAGCATGCAAGATCATGTGAGGTCATCAGTTTTGTGGTCAGCAGCAGAATATTAGAAATGATCCTTATGTGTCTCACTCTGAAACACAAGAATAGACGTCTGCATGGCTAAAAGTCCTTTCCTGTCCAGCATTAGTGTGTGTAATGCAATGAATGCCCATTGATATTTTTCCCTCACAGTGGAAAAACACTTCTTAGCGCCTCAGTTTATTTGTCTCCCAGGTTGCTTTCCTGATATCTCGCCAGTAAAAATCAAGGTGCTTCAAAAGGTTCTTCAAGCGATGCCATAGAAGAACCATTTTTGGTTCCACAAAGAACCATTCAGTCAAAGGTTCTTTAAAGAACCATCTCTTTCTTACCTTTCTATAATCTGAAGAACCTTCTTTCGCCACAAAGAACCTTTTGTGAAACAGAAAGGCTCTTCAGGTGTTAAAGGTTCTTTATGGAACCATTTAGACGAAAAGGCTATTCTATGGCATCGTGAAGCACCTTTATTTTTAAGAGTGTAGATGAGCCA
This sequence comes from Sinocyclocheilus grahami, assembly GCF_001515645.1. Classification (NCBI taxonomy): domain Eukaryota; kingdom Metazoa; phylum Chordata; class Actinopteri; order Cypriniformes; family Cyprinidae; genus Sinocyclocheilus; species Sinocyclocheilus grahami. Next base: position 1,409,753 of record NW_015505641.1, on the reverse strand, counting down.
GTTCTAATTAAATATATATATATTTTTTTTTTCTGAATACAATCTGAGCACATTGACCTCATGCACTGGTTTAACGTGAGAGCTAAAACTGTAATGTGTTATTTAATGGTAACAGGAGATCGCAGCATATGGCCGATAAAATGTTCAATGACAGGAAAAAATAATGTTGGGTACAGCTGTTTGGATGTGTTATATTTACCAGAGCCGTGAACATGCATAACTAACTCTCATGAAAGCTCACCGTAGGTGAGTGAGTTGAAGCAGGGTTGTGCTCAAATAACACTTCAAAAGTATTTTCTTCCACAGCCCATCTTCAGAATAATGGGCTCAGCAAATGATACAAAAAACAAGTTCAAGGGCTGAATGGTTCGTGGAGCTGCAGCCATAAAGGGTGTATGTATTTTATGTATTTGAATATATCGAATGTATTTAAAACCTGTACATAAAAACTATAATGAATGGTTTAATTTGTTAACAGTGAGCAACATTTTTTTCAGCATTTATTAATCTATTAATACAAATTTATAAATATAACCGACTATTGTTTATTCATATTGGTTCATAATACATGAACTAATGTTATTTTTAACTAAAATATATGTATATAGTATTATAAGTATACTCTAAATATAAACATGTTAAATATATTTAAAAATAAGTCTATATTTTATGTTAAAATATATTAGTATTCATAAAAATTAATATTAACCTAAATTAAAAATGCTATAAAAAAATGATTAATTGTTCATGAAAGCTAACGAGCTAACTACTGAGTTAACAAACCAAACCTTAAGTGTTACCAAATTAAATTAACATTTAAAACAAATAATCAATATGTAAAATATTCTGCATTTCTAGTTAACTTATCAAATTGGTAGCCTATACGATTTTTTTGACTTTATTCATGATATTTATTCATATGACTCTCAGTACAGACTGTGAGATGTTCTTGCTTCCACTGAAGCACAAGATGCTCTTTGGATTATTTTTCAAAACATGCTGGCGAACATCATCATCGGCTTTTACACAGAAATGTGGAGTTCGTGCACCTGCTATTGAAGGGAAACATACCAAATACAAAGAATTTTGAAATGAAATAATTGTTTGATTTATTTTTGAATTGTAATCAAAAACAAACAAACCCCCCCAAAAAAGTCATATTTTACTGTCTTTTGTGGCCTTGACAGCAACCAGTGCCATGCAAACTAGTTTAGATTTTTGGTTTTATTTAACACAAAATATTTTCTCACATTTCTTTTGGGTCTTTTTTGGTTATGGCTTTTGAGGCATCTTTTTTAGGCTGTGTATAGGGAGCGATTGTACTGTTTTGAGGTGTTTTCTCATAACGGCCATAAAGACTGATTGGCATTTCTGTTACGGCTTTTCTTACTGACCTTGGTAAAAACTGATGGGAATGGTTGATTGGGATCCAGGTATTTGAGTATGAGTACTACTTTGTTGATAGTATTTGTGATTGAAAATTGGTGTTCATTTGTGGAGGTTATCATGATGAACAAACGTGTAATAATCAAACTTTTTTTTAGTTTATTTTCTGCTATAATTCAAGAGCCAATGGAAAAATCGTATTAGGTTTTTGTCGAATGAATCCAGGGTGATGCTAACTTCCAGATTGGTCTATAAAAATACATCACTGCAGAGCTTTATTAAAATAACTCCTTAGGTGGAGCTGTTATAGAAATTGAGTATTATATCATGTATTCTACTGTATGTTAAAAAACCTTTTCCATTTACACTTGTCTTACACCTGCTAATGCATATTCTCATGCAAAAAAAGAAAAGAAAAAAAACATTATTTTATGGCCTCTCACTTTCGTCTTTGTTCTAGCATATGCTGTTCTAAACTATTCTGAAATGTTGTATTGCAGCACTGTACCAACTTACCATCTCCAAAATATTTATGTTTAACTATTCACTAACACCAATGTTATATGGTTGAGGTGGGCTTTAATGTTATAATTTGCTACGGCGTATGCCAGGTCAATGATAAGACCTCTCATATTTTAATTTATTCATAATTATTCTTTATATAGTCTTGGCAGTCTTTATATAGTAATGTAGATATTATGTGTTTATACCTAAAATCTTAAACAAATGATTCCTTGGTGGTGGAATGAAGTCTAAACCTTCCCCTGAATAACAGAAAACACTGAAAGTTTTGAGAATGGTACAGTAACACGTTTGTTTGTTTGGGTTAGAAATGCATTGGATGAATTGCCTCTGCTTGTATTATTCTTGTTTGTAAAGTGTTTAAGGAATAAATGATAAATGTAGAATATGACATATAGAACTTCAATCTTGTGTTAAATATATATTTGGGACAACAGAAGGTTTATACCAGGTCAAGAAGACAGACTAGGGCTGAACAGGGAGTTACAGCAGATCAGGTTTACATAGGCCTCTGTTGGAAATATTCATAGCTATAAAAATATATGGTTTACAGGCAAAACAATTGTCTTCTAAAAGCTACTTATTGAATATGCCATTTTCTAAATAAATAAAGGACAGGTTTAATTTTAAAATTCTACAATATGCTGGTTTAAGGTTCACAGAATACCTCACAGATCAGATTAGAGGTCTGAAGGAAAGTCTAAATTAGTTTATTCCAGTCAATGATTGGATGGAGCCATGAAAGAACATTCAGAATATTGAACAGATGACCGAAAGTACTTGAATTTAATTAGCTGTTATAATGACAACATGTCATATCAGATGGAATAAGTCTAAAGTCACTCTCATTGAGATAGACACCACCAAGGATTTATATATTACATTCATATCCTCTTAATACTGGAAGGAAATCCATTTGAAATATGTCCTCTCTCCAAGTAAAGCACCATATTTGATTAACACTGTGCAGAAGAAATTTAGGAGGCCAAAAATAGAAATAGCTGAATGAAAATGGAAACCAGGAAATGGAGAGCATACTGTAATGTAAAAAAGACAAATATATGTCCTTAATGGATATGTGGAGATTTTATTAATCCCTTTAAAAAGCATTAAACTGGTGATATGCTTGATGTGAATTAATAAGGGTTACGATGTACTGGGATTTGCTTGTGTCATTCGTTTTTTTGGGGATATTTAGCCTGTCTTTGTTTTTCAGTCATGTCTTATTAGATTTCTGCATTATTCAGTGCTCGTCTGTTAATTACTCCAATATTTTGTTCAATTCCATTTATAAAAGGTTCCCATATTGCTTTGTGGCAACTGATGAGGCCATAAATGTTGATTCATTCTTCCTGTATTAAATAGAGCCATCCATTACAAATCCTATACGGTATCTCTCTGTCCACACTGATCACAATCAGGAAGCACTTGATAGAGGACAGAAACTGTTTGGTACAGATGATTTATGAATGTATTCTATATGCTATATGTTATTTGACAATGATGCATGAGTTGGCAGGTAATCCATTATTGAGGACAGGCTAATGACTGTCACATTTTAGAGAATCTTAATATGCACAGACAAACGCCTGTCTGCCCTTGTCATTCTCGTTAGCTCGGCTGCTGAAAGACTCAATAAACTCTTCATGGGCCATTACTTAGACACGCTACAGGACTTATTTATTGTCTGTGCTGCCAAGCTGTAATACCATTATGTCCTGCTCATTCTGAGATATGTTAATCACGCAGTGCATGGTGTTTGCTAAAGTAAGCATCACTGTTATTGCAACATAGTGTTAGGGGTTTGTTCACAACTTTGGCACGCAACTCGTATTGAACTATTTGCAATCTCAAAGCAAGCAGGTTTTTGAGGAGAGAAGTGATTTTATTTTATTTTTTTGTCTCATAGTCAGTGAATTGGTACAAAAATCCCATATACCTACACTAGAGGAGGGACCTGAGCCATATTTAGGGACAAGAATATCAGTTTTTGAGTTGAGCAAGTAAGCAACCATCAATGCCATAACATTCACACAATACAACATAGCAAATGCACTGAAAACCAGTTAAATTTGCTAAATGCTAAATTTGTCAGTCAATTTGTGAAATTGTCCATAAGTCCATATAATGGAAATAATATATGTTAAAAGAACATACTTAAAGCAACTGTATGCAAGTTTATTTTTTTATTATTATTTATTTATTAATTTTGAAACCTTGAAATATCAGTTTCAAATCATTCTGATGGTACTCTGACTTCTAATAATAAGGCGAATAGCTTCTGTTTCTTTCTCATAGTCCCGCCATCATTTTGGGAGTATGGCCCTGTCCCAAATGGCACCCTAAAAGCCCCAATATATTTTAAGCAAAATCGAAGGACTAACTGATGTGACGTCATTTCGAACAAAATCCGGCCTAAACGAAGTTCGAAACGGCTTGCCAAAGCTAACTTTCCGGAAAAGTTAGTTCCGGCTGCAAAACATTCCATTGGTCTGTGACGATTACGTCATAGGAGGTCACCTTTATATTGTGTCATCTTTGAGAGCAGGGTGACCAGTGTGCGCTGAGGCTCCGCCTTCTTTCACGCGGGACCCTTCTCTGGAATCAGTTCGTCTGTTGAGTCCTTGGAGGTGAGATGTCCGTGCATTGGAGAGCCGCTTTATTGTAGCAAATTAAGTTTTGCTTTTGATGAAATGAGAAATCGCTGTCTGGAATGAAACTCATTCTGCTGTCTCAAAACAGGGTAATGAGCCTCCAGTCTCCTCTTTAGCTTTGCACAAAGTCTTTGTGTCTGAATATGAAAGACTGATAGGGTGCATGTTTTCAAAGTTTATGTTGATCAAAGCCTCTTCCTGAACAGGATGGAAGAAGACCTTCGATAATAGTCTCATCCATTTGTTTCACTGACACTGTTTTTCATGTTTACTGCTGTTTGCTTTTAAGCAATATATTGAATAAAGTGCCATGTAAATACACATGACGTGTCTTCACGGGAGTGCTAATTTGCAGAGCTCTTGCAAGCATACCCATGTTGCTATGAACAGATGCTTTTTATAAAAAACACTTGCTGTTCTCTGTTATGTTTATTTTGTTACTGACAGGAAAGCACACAGCACATATTTACATATTCATATAAACGTCGCTTTCATCAGAGCGGGCGGCGTCGGGATGTTCGATAACAGTATACCGCTGCCAGAGCCGATCCTAGACTTCTGTGGGCCCTAAGCAAAACTGTGTCGGCCGGGTGGAGTTGGGTATGAGTGGTTATGAACGAATGAATGAAACGCATTTGTCGAAACCAACAAAAACCTGGTCTAAAGTCAATGTCGCAGTTTTCAGTTGCCTCAAAATAGCAATGCGCTAGCAATGCGCCTGAACTAGAGGTCTACACGGAGGACCCGAGGAACCGGGACCCAACCCCGGGATCCGTACGGGTTCGAGGCTATATTTTAAATGGTCAGCCGGGTCCGGGTCGGGTCCCAATCTATTACTTCGAGTCCCGGGTCTGTTTAACATTGTGCGTAATACCCGAGTCGATCGGACTCGGAGAACACCCAGCCATTATCAGAGTCAGTCAGCGCTGTGTGTGTCTTGTTTTGTAACTTTCAACTTTTAAAATAAGGTGAAAAAACAAAAAAAAACACGAGCGACGTCATCAGAATCAGGGTGGGCGGAGTTAATGCACACGCACGGTGATAATGGATACCTTCATGAGTGATGTGAGTTATTATTGATTATTTTTTTAATAATATTATGAATGAACATGTGTGCATCACAGTCAGGTACAAGGGAGAAGGCTTCTTAGATTAGGTAAGACAAAAAGTTTTCGCAACTTGTTCATCGACTTGATAATAGCAATTTGCTGTGGAATATGTGCCGATCGAGTCCAGTCGGGTCTGTGTCTTTCCCGGCCGGGTTCGGGTCCATCTTTCAAATAATTGACGGTCCGGGTCGGTTTAGTGTAGCACATTTACGGGTCTCTTCGGGTTTGGGTACGAATGTTTGGACCCGTGTAGACCTCTAGCCTGAACACACCTCGTTTTCAGACCAGCACGCCCATGAGCGCACAAATGGGCGCAAATGCATTTCCTATTTAAACAACGTGGCGCAGGATGTGAAAATAACAACTGCGTCGGGCTGACACTAGCAAAAACACAGCATTGCGGCGGGTGTATGATAGGGCCCACTGTTTCTCAAGCACTTTCTGCGAGCGCGATTCGTTTAGTTTTTTGTTATTTAAAGAGCGCGTTAGTATAGGCGGGGCCACAGCCATTTTTAATTCATCACAGAATCCTGAAAAAATATCATATAAAGTAAAATATATAAACAAAAATGCTTCTTGAGCAGCAAATCGCCATATTAGAATGATTTTCTGATGGATCAAGTGAAACTGAAGACTGGAGTAATGATGCTGAAAATTCAGCTTTGCATCACAGGAATAAATTACATTTTAAAATATAGGGCCCTATCAATGCGGTGCCAGGTGCGACCAAGTGTTTTTTGCTAGTTTCAGCCTGATGCAGTTGTCGTTTTCACGTCCTGCGTGCACGCTAGTATAGGCGGGTCCACAGAGCGCGTACACTCTGCTTATTACACACACAGGGACGCACAGCAACACACAAACATGCCAAATATAAAAAATTAAAGTATTGCAATGTAAAAGATTACATTGTGTAGGCTACATAAATGTAAAAATGCCTACATGTCATAATGGATAGTCATTGCATGTATCAGAATTAGGCTACCTATTTGCTCGCGCACGAGTTGCTCCATTTCCTCTCTGGAGACGCATTCTGTCTTTGCGCTTGCAAATTCCGCCGTGTAAATAGCAAATACGCCATGGCACGGGCACAACTGGCTCTTAAAGGGAATGGGAGATGAGACTCTTATTGAAGTGGGGTATGAGTGGTTACGAATGAATGAATGAAATGCATTTGTCCGTGTTTCACTCCGTCTCGAATCGCGCTCTCGGAAAGCGCTTGAGAAACATTGTCTATTCCGTGCCTCAGTACGCTTTCAACTCGTTTTTTTAGTCTGGAGCAAGATTCTACGACATTCACATTACATGATTTAACAGATTTTTATGTAGAAAGGGCGACAGCGCACCGCATTAAAAGAAATGATCATTCATGTTTTCATGACCGCTGGCCAAATTCAAAAATGAAACTAAAATTAACTCATCTTTGAGAGCAAGGGTAACTAGCCCCTGGTGTTTCGTGGGCCCTACGCAACTTGCTTATTTTGCGTATAGGGAGGATCAGTCCTCACTTTCGTGACGCAATGCTGCTTTGACTGTCGGGTAGAAGTCTGCTGTGGAGCTCGCCCCAGTGCGGGTTCAGCAGAATTGCACATCAAGGGCGCATAGCGTATCTCGAACAAGCCTTATGCTAGTCTCGCGAAAACCAACGCTTGTTTACAGGAGCAAAGGAAGCAAAGTTTCCTTACTTTAGCAAGGAAAAGTATCCTTAGTCTCCTCTTGGCTTATATCGAAATCCTCCGACATTTTTCTTTACAAATCCTCGTTTTGTACTTCTAATTCGTGACTGGTGTTTTGTTTTGTTCTCTCCTCTCTGCTACCGCGTTCGTCACTTCTCACCAGCATATGCGCTACGCATACGTCCTACGTCATCCACCGTGTACGACAGTTAGCGGAAGCTATTTTTCTTACAAAAATGCATCGATTCGCTACAGGAAGCCTTTATTCACCCCCTGGAGCCATGTGAGGTACTTTTTATTACGAATGGATGCGCGTTATTGGACTTCATGTGGACTGTTGAACAGAAACAACCGTCCACTGCCATTATAAAGCTCGGAAAAGCCGGGACCATTTTTAATATAACTCTGGCTGGATTCGTTTGAAAGAAGAAAGTCATATACATCTAGGATGGCTTGAGGGTGAGTAAATCATGGGTTAATTTTCATTTTTGGGTGAACTATCCCTTTAAGAAAGTCATAAATGTGTACTCTCTTTATGTACATTTAAGTGGCCTTTTATTTTATTATTATTATATCATACAGTAAAAGTCATTTGGGTTCAATGTTGTGTTGTACTGGACCCTGCTGCCTTTCATTATGAACAAAAACAGTGGAAAAATGATTGACTGATTACTTAAACCAAAAGCTGTTTAAAGTTTCATACAAGCTGAATGAAGGTAAGTGGCCTCCTTAAAAACAAAATAGTTTGAGGACCAGTTTGCATTTTTATTTGTATGATTGTGTGCTTTCAATGACCTTCATTTAATTAGGAAAAAGGCAGAGCTATAAAATAATCCATGCAGCCAGTTGTGGAAGCAGACAGCAACACACAAACATGCCAAATATAAAAAATTAAAGTATTGCAATGTAAAAGATTACATTGTGTAGGCTACATAAATGTAAAAATGCCTACATGTCATAATGGATAGTCATTGCATGTATCAGAATTAGGCTACCTATTTGCTCGCGCACGAGTTGCTCCATTTCCTCTCTGGAGACGCATTCTGTCTTTGCGCTTGCAAATTCCGCCGTGTAAATAGCAAATACGCCATGGCACGGGCACAACTGGCTCTTAAAGGGAATGGGAGATGAGACTCTTATTGAAGTGGGGTATGAGTGGTTACGAATGAATGAATGAAATGCATTTGTCCGTGTTTCACTCCGTCTCGAATCGCGCTCTCGGAAAGCGCTTGAGAAACATTGTCTATTCCGTGCCTCAGTACGCTTTCAACTCGTTTTTTTAGTCTGGAGCAAGATTCTACGACATTCACATTACATGATTTAACAGATTTTTATGTAGAAAGGGCGACAGCGCACCGCATTAAAAGAAATGATCATTCATGTTTTCATGACCGCTGGCCAAATTCAAAAATGAAACTAAAATTAACTCATCTTTGAGAGCAAGGGTAACTAGCCCCTGGTGTTTCGTGGGCCCTACGCAACTTGCTTATTTTGCGTATAGGGAGGATCAGTCCTCACTTTCGTGACGCAATGCTGCTTTGACTGTCGGGTAGAAGTCTGCTGTGGAGCTCGCCCCAGTGCGGGTTCAGCAGAATTGCACATCAAGGGCGCATAGCGTATCTCGAACAAGCCTTATGCTAGTCTCGCGAAAACCAACGCTTGTTTACAGGAGCAAAGGAAGCAAAGTTTCCTTACTTTAGCAAGGAAAAGTATCCTTAGTCTCCTCTTGGCTTATATCGAAATCCTCCGACATTTTTCTTTACAAATCCTCGTTTTGTACTTCTAATTCGTGACTGGTGTTTTGTTTTGTTCTCTCCTCTCTGCTACCGCGTTCGTCACTTCTCACCAGCATATGCGCTACGCATACGTCCTACGTCATCCACCGTGTACGACAGTTAGCGGAAGCTATTTTTCTTACAAAAATGCATCGATTCGCTACAGGAAGCCTTTATTCACCCCCTGGAGCCATGTGAGGTACTTTTTATTACGAATGGATGCGCGTTATTGGACTTCATGTGGACTGTTGAACAGAAACAACCGTCCACTGCCATTATAAAGCTCGGAAAAGCCGGGACCATTTTTAATATAACTCTGGCTGGATTCGTTTGAAAGAAGAAAGTCATATACATCTAGGATGGCTTGAGGGTGAGTAAATCATGGGTTAATTTTCATTTTTGGGTGAACTATCCCTTTAAGAAAGTCATAAATGTGTACTCTCTTTATGTACATTTAAGTGGCCTTTTATTTTATTATTATTATATCATACAGTAAAAGTCATTTGGGTTCAATGTTGTGTTGTACTGGACCCTGCTGCCTTTCATTATGAACAAAAACAGTGGAAAAATGATTGACTGATTACTTAAACCAAAAGCTGTTTAAAGTTTCATACAAGCTGAATGAAGGTAAGTGGCCTCCTTAAAAACAAAATAGTTTGAGGACCAGTTTGCATTTTTATTTGTATGATTGTGTGCTTTCAATGACCTTCATTTAATTAGGAAAAAGGCAGAGCTATAAAATAATCCATGCAGCCAGTTGTGGAAGCAGATCGTACATGACTGAAATGCTTAAGTGGCTGGAGATAACTTTTTTGAATAAAATGGGAAATGTCGCATCTCCAGAAGGTGGAAGCTATTTGCATTTCATACCACAAAGCACAGAGTCAACACTGTGGATAATTGGCCAGGGCAAGCACTTTGACTTTTTTGTGTCTCTTTAGAAAATTTGTCCAGTGATTCAGAATGATGCCAGTGAAGGACCAGGGCAATCATGCAGGAGAGTCTGCCACAGATGGATGTAATTAGCAGCAAGGAGGTGAGGTCAAAGTAAGCAGCACTCTGATCAAGGCTGCCCATCGAAACCCGAACTTTCACCCTCACACCAGTCGGGTCTCTTGTCACTTGTGACAGTGAGTGAGAAGAAAGAGAAAGTGCTAAAGTGGGCTAGCAGCAGTCAAGGGTAAAGGAAACGTTTTCCACCCCTGGGAATTAGACAATTATACATTTTGCTCTCTGCTCATTTAGGGACTATGAACTGAGTATGGTGTACTGTAACTGATGAGAGGTTCCTAACCATGTCTAGAATATTGGATTGAATAGATTAATAATAATTTGGAAGACACCCTGCTGGGTCGACTAAAACATGACCTGTCCTATCTTCCCATTAATGTCCTTGGTAAGTGGTACAAAGGAAGCAATTTTGCTCTCAGATAAAAAAAAAAAAACGGCTGTCAATCATTTTAAAAATGAAAGCTTGAATTAATTACACAATAAGCAGATTAATTAATCACGTGAATCATTAATAATCAACATATCATTGATCACATTTTGTATGTATTCTCTAATCACTTCAGATGTTTGTTCTATTCGACCGTAAGTGCCCTGCGAAGTGGACATCACAGGACATTGCGCCATGATTCCAGTTTGAAGGGAGCTTATATGTTCCATTCAAGGTGCATTAAAGTGTGCGAGACGTGAATTTAAAATGTATTTATTTACAAAGGTATATTATGTCACACTTCACACTTCTCTAGTAAGTTTCGTCTGTGTGTGAAGATGCTGCTGGCCGTGGTGTAGTGCAAATCCGTGAATGAATGTTCCGAAGTGAAGTAAACTTCAACTGATTTCCCGTGCTCAGGGAGTAGGGAGCAAAGAACACTGTGTAGAGACCATGTCAATCAGAACACAGTTTATGCACGGAGCTCTCTTCTAACAAGCTGGTTATCTGAATCAGGTTTGTTAAATAAGAGAAACATGCAAAATATGCAGAGCGGTGGCACGCGAGGACTGGAATTTAGAACCACCGATGAGCCAAAAAATGACTACATGTATGCAAAAGGGGGTCAAAATGAAAGTTTTGGATTCGGTAGTTTCTACCAAGAAAATTTTTTGGTATCTGTACGTGACACTATCTGTATGAAAGGGGCCTATTTGATGAAGAACACTCAATATCTTTCCTAAATCTTTAATAAAGGCAGAAAATGATTGTGATAATAATAATAATAATAATAATAATAATAAACTATTGAGGACAAAATCCTCTAATGAATACATTGACTCTTTAAATTTTTTCATAGAATCGTACCACAGCAAAAATACTACGGTAAGTAAGATTTCTATTGGAAATGATAAATTCACAGCATATCAGGTCCATTCAGGATTTAAGATAATACAAATGTCTATTAGTGGACTACATCAATTAATTTTGCAGGTGAGTTTGAGGTAGACTAAGGGTCAGGTCACAGGGGTTTTTACTGTATATGTGCAGTTTTTTATTTGTCTATGGACACATGCAAATGGATGGCTGCTGTGATTATTTTCACTGTTTTTCCATTAACTTCCATCTGTGGCAACTTATAGTAGTGACAGATCTTTTCTTCCATACATGTGACAAGATGTGTTGCACTCAAAAGTGGAATCAGATGAACATGATTTTTAGTAGTGCAAGAGTGGGCTTAAATATAATATTTTAATTAAAGATTACAAGGTCAGTTATAAAAATACATAGGATACATATGCATCGATTAATAATTTACAATAAGCTCAATAACATGCATTTAGAAAATAGATGTGAAATTTCAAATCATGCAATAGGATAAAAATTCAAGTCACGCCGACTTTAAAAATCGTTTTTAAATAAAAAGAAAACTATGCTGAATTTGGCCATGCAAAATCATTAAAGTGGTACTTCATTATTCAGATGGAATTTGTTTGTGAAGAAGGATGTTCATTTTTTAGACTAAATGAACGCAACAAAATTTGAAACCCTAGAAATCAACAAAAATATCAGATCTTTTAAACAGAACAGGCGTTTTATTTAGGTGTTTCTGACATGCTTTGCTACATTAGAAACTTATGTCACCAGAACTATGGTTATTAGGGTGAGCAAAAACATTAAGATGGCACTTCAAGCTTGAAAAGCTTTAGACTAAATGAACAAAATTTAGAGTCCTAGCTACTGTTTTTATTTCAGTGCATCTGACATGCTTTGCTACATAATCAGAAACTAAAAAAAAAAAAAAAAGTTTTCAGAACTGCTATGAGGAAATGAGCTGTTCTTCCTCCTCAGGCGATGTGGCAGTTTCCTCTGCCAGCAAGCAGCTTGGAAGGGTTAAGAGCGGACTACAGGGGTGCCAGCCCCTCTGCTCTGAAGTGTGTATGTGTGTGTGTGTGTGTGTGAGTGAGCAAGAGAGAGATCGAAGCTGCGTGATGGCCCCTCTGGGTGTGTGAGTGTGTGATTGTCACTGAACTGTGAGGCCAGCGGGCCCTCAGATGTGCTAAAAACATGTCAGCAGCAGTGTTCCTGAATGTCCCCTGAATGATACGACTCCACCTGGGTTACATCGCACTCTGTCATTGTATTCACAGCTGCCAAAGACAAAAACAGACAGCCTGATAAACACCGGTATACAGCTTTATTTCCTCTTACAAACTGATTTATATGGTTTCTTCTTAGAAACACACTTTTTACAAAACTATTTCACTTGAAATTAAATTAAAATTTAGACATAATTTATGCACATTGTCATTACAATCCTGTATAGGCTTTCCCATGTTTATTCAGACACTGTAAAAAAGGTACTGGTAATTTTCTGTCAGGACTTTATCTGTAAAGATCACAAATATTTTCTTTAAGCCTAAAACACAAAACAATGGCATGCATAATTCAAAATCTGGCTAAAACCCATGTGAAAACTCAATATGGAAAATGTCTTCATATTAACACAGTACATTGGGTCCTATTTTTATGACTCATGCACACATCCTAAACAGTCCTGTTAAGATAAAGCAAGTAATGTACTCAGAGAGAAACTGTAGTATTAATCCTGGATGGTGTTCGGACACCGTCCAGGTCACTCCGTTTAGATTGTGTTTTTATTTACTTTGTTTTTTTTTTTAACTTACTTTTGCTTTCCCTTTTTGTACACATAACATTTGCACGTATCATTTATGACAATACTTTGTAAATAATTGCACAGTCTATGGAGCAGACCTGATTTTACATTTCACTGCTGGTTATATATTCTCTATATAACTGTGTATGTGACAAATACAAATCTTGAATTTTGAATCTTGGGAATGTTACTGGCGTCTGATTCTGATATTGAATTTTCCAGCATTTCAGCTCCAGCTTGTATCCACACAGATGGCTCTCTGGCAATTTGATGGCAATTTTCTGGAAAGTTCAGTGTGAATGCAACTTATTTCTTTCAGGGAACTCAAAGGAGGTATTTAGTGAAATATTCTCACTGTTTTTTCACACAATAAAAGCAAATAATGAGTAGGGGCTCTCAAGCTTCAAAAATGACCAAAAAAACAAAAATGAGTTAATAACTAGTTAATATTCCAAGTTTTTTTAAAATCAAAATTTAAGCTGTTATTCCATTACGATCCACATGGCTTTCAAATCTCATTTGCACTTGTGCATATTCACTTGCTGTTTTGTGTAGGTATGAATATGCTCATACTGAAAGGCACTCACATCTACAACAATTAACTGCTTTGATGGCACATCATTCTTTTACAACATTTGTACACCTTGTCTTTTGCTCCATTATCGCCTCTGAGCAAACACAGTTGGTAACACACGTGCAGGAAGGAGTGTAAAAAAGTTAAAGTGAAACTATCCTGAAATAAAAGTAGTGCAACTTCTGTTTTGGTCCCAATGAGAGAGAGAGAGAGAGAGAGAGAGAGAGAGAGAATTTGTAATCATGCTGATATTTAGGAAAACAGCACTCCTCCTTGTGTGATATTGCTTAACTATACCGTATGTTAGATTTATATATATATATATATATATATATATATATATATATATATATATATATGAAGAAGAAAAATATTCCTGTTGTAATACCTGTTGACTAACTTTGGTTGAGTGGTCTGTCATGCTTATTAATAACAAGCTGCATGCTAATTTGTCATGTTATTAATATGTTAAGTGATTCTTAAGAAGAAATCTATTGTAATTTAGATTCTGCATGATGTTAACCTAAAATTAATCCAGTTGCATCAGTTTCATCCACGTGGGCATAATACTAATTAGACGCCATTCTTTCCTCATATAACTTCAATACTTCACAGGATGAGCAGAGTGACAGTAATCCTGAGATCAGCATATTCAACAAACATCTCCCTTTCAAATGTGTGAATGGGTGCATGCAAACCACAATGGCAGCTGTGTCGCAGAACCGGTAGAAAATGAAAATCTCTTTGGATTACTACATAAGAACTGGCACTGGCTTCCAGCAGGAGCACCGTAGCGAGAGCAGGAGGTGCTGCTGGGAAGGAGGAGATGAAGGAGACACAGGGGTTCAGATGTGATGAATGGATACTCAGATGCCAGCAGAGATTAGTCCCTCTCAAGACTCTCCCGTGTATCTTTGTCTGCTTTCTCTAATCTGTGCCAATCAGACACCATGCCTTGGCTCATTTGAATGGAAGAATGAGAAGCTGAAGGCATATGTGAGAGAGACCTGATTGAGCGTAAATCTCCTCAGCTGATCTTGATTAGTAAGAGGCTCTTCATTCCTCAGGGTGACTTTAGACTCCAATGCATCTACTAGACTTATGCCGAGTTCACACTGCACGATTTTAGCCCGATTTTTCACTAGCCGACAGGTTTTGCGAAATCGCAGAGAAATGCCCGAAATCAGAGGCAAATCGGTGCTCGTTCACACGAGTGACAATCACGCAGTGTGAATTATCAAAGACGCGATCTGAGGGAATCGCCCATGTGTCGCCGACGGCCACAAAATATTTGGCATGCTAAATATCTGGAGCTGTCGGCGATTCACAATCACACTGTGTGAACTGAGTTCTGACTGAAAATCACATCGGCGATGACCTACAGCCAATGAGAGACCAAGATACAGGGCAGCGGGAAGTTCGGGGAGGAGTTTTATGAAATGTAGTTTGCAGACCAGTGTTGCCAAATCCGCGATTGCCGTCGGTTGTTTTTTATGTCAGCAGGTTAAAGCGACCCCAATAACGTGATATTTAGGCCCTGGAATGTGAATTGTACCAGGAGAACCCCGCCAAAAAAATGTGTATTTTACCCCCCGAAAAGTGATTTTTACTGGGGGATCCCCTCGAAAGCAATTGGGCTATTTTCAGGCTAGTTTTGAGTAGTAATTGGGCGGGTTTTGTAGCGAAAACCTGGCAACCCTGCACCAGACAGAGCTGTCGGCGATTCTTCCGATTGTAAAATCATGCAGTGTGTAACCTCCTGTCGTCGTTCCATCATGCAGTGTGAACACAGCAACAACTGAATGCTACCCCAGATAGTCGTTCAGTGTGAAACCAACAGTGATGCGACGTCTTTGAAAATCGTGCAGTGTGAACTCGGCATTAGTCATAAGCCAGAGAGTCATTATAAATGTATGTTCCATTTTAAAATACTATTAATATAATATTCAATTGTAAATTTCTAAATAAGATGCACATGACAGTTCAAAGGAAATGCACTGATAGATATTGATTTATTTACATTGTGTGGTGTTACTTATGCCGAGTTCACACTGCACGATTTTAGCCCGATTTTTCACTTGCCGACAGGTTTTGCGAAATCGCAGACAAATGCCCGAAATCGGAGGCAAATCGGTGTCGGCGATTCTTCCTATTGTGAAGTCATGCAGTGTGAAACCCCCTGTCGCCGATCCATCGTGCAATGTGAACACAGCAGCAACTGAATGCTATCCCAGATAGTCACGCAGTGTGAAAACAACGGCGATCCGACGAGTTTGAAAATCATGCAGTGTAAACTCGGCATTAGTGGTGTAACATCATAAAGCACTGAAAATATTTTTCAAATATATGCTAAATGTATGTTTTAAACAGCACGGCTTAGGGAAATATAATTTTGTTAATTGATGTAACAAAGTTCATAAGTCGGGAAGAAGGAGGCAGGAACCGGCGAACACTCAAAGAAACTTTAATAATAAAATAAACACAAAATAGCGCGACAGCCCCTCGCGGACGACTGTCGCGCACAAACAAAACCAAAATAAACTCCAGGCCTGGTCCTCTCTCCTCTTTCCCTGTCATCACTCCTCCTTTATATCCTTCCGGAGCTCCTCCGTGAGACTCGAGACCGGTGAGTGGCGCAGGTGTCGCGCATTCGCAATTACTCCACCGGCCTCGCTCCGTTCCCACGGCTCTCGGCACAATTGAAAATACAATTTCATTTAAACCTTTGAATGTCAAATGATATTGCAAAATGTACCATAGGAGTCAATATTAAAACACCTTTTTTGGTAAATGCAAAATGTATTTTTAACTATAAATATATTAATATAAAATATATATATATATATATAAAAAAAATGAAAATTAAAACAAAAAAAGAATTTTAATGTAAATATCCCTAAACTTGTTGAAAATATATTTATGTAAATACTGTATGTTGTAATATCTATTTTAACAAAATATTTATTTATTTTGTATATTTGAAATATATTTACAAATATATGAGAAAATATATTTTCTACTACTGTCCGTAGGAAAGAAAATCAGCTTTTATCTTCAATTTTTTATCCTATAGACAGCAGTCAGATAAAATAAAGAGTTTGCTCAAATGGCGCAAACTATGCTCAGATTTTACAGCATACCAAAGTCTGCAATTAAAGTCAGACACATTTACCATCAAATTCTTCCCTGAACAATATATCCACGGATATACATTGATATCCATATACATGGCCAACCTCTGAGCAATAAAACATGCCTCTGTGTATAAGATGTGTGGTAAAATGAGTGTGAATTGAATTCCAGAAAATACTGGCAGCAAGACGTGTCAAGACCCGAGAAGAGGAATAACAAGAAACCGTCCAGAGGTTAAAACAAGTCATGTGGCCTCATACTGTGCTTGAGGAGACAGAGGGCAGATGCTGGTAGTCCGGCAAGAAAAAAGCAGTAGTTTGGCTGTGAAATGACACAAAAAGCTATGCAGAGGTCAAGAAATACATGTTTAACACACTGTGCCAACTTAAAAATAGTCTTGATGTCCTACATCAAGTTTCATTTTGCTCTCTCTAAGTGTGGTTTGGCGAGGTGCTTTGTTTAGCAGTTGGGCTGGACTGACTACTGACTCACAAAAACATAAATGTGGCATTTCAAGCTTGAATTTACAAATGAGTCATAGATGTGATTAAAGAAGTTACTTTTCATCTTTTGTACTAGGCAGTCCTAGAAAACATTAAATCTTTCAATCAGCATTCCCTTGAAACTGATTATTTGAGTGCTTCTGTTTTGCTTTGCTATGCCATATAACTAGAAGCTAAACGTTAACATGGCAGGACTGGGCAGTTGTAATGTTTTCCACAAAAGAGGCTGAATATTTTTGCGTATCTGAAAGCAAACACTAGTTGACCTTCAACTGAAATAGAGAGGAAATCAGTCTTGTCAAGTGAATGGGTGCCGTCAGAATGAAAGACCGAACAGCTGATAAAAACATCACAATAATCCACACGACTCCAGTCCATCAATTAATGTCTTGTTTCTTACAAAACACAGCTTTTTACTTAACAAATACATCATTTATGCGTTTTAACTTTAAACCATCACTGGCCAAAATACACGTCGATAATCCATAATAACACTTCCTCCAGTGAAAACGTTTATTACATTTTTGTTTAGAACTGTTTTTGCTTATAAACAGTGCTTGATCTGCGCATGTTTCTCTCCTATTTCAGACAAGACGACTTTTTCACTGGAGAGAAAGCAATATTATGGATAGGGGACTCGTATTTTAGCAGGAAACAACAATTTGAAGTTAAAAATGTCTTAGTAATGGATTTGATTCTTACAAAGATGCCACTTTTTTCATAAGATGTTAAGTCGTTTTTTTCACAAGACATCAATTGATGGACTGGAGATTATTGTGATGTTTTTATCAGCTGGTTGGACTCTCATTCTAACGGCACCCATTCACTGCAGAGGATCCATTGGTGAGCAAGTGATGCTAAATTTCACCAAATCTGTTCTAATGAAGAAACAGACTCATCTATATCTTGGATGGCCTGAGGGTGAGTACATTTTCAAAAAATGTTGGGTGAGCTATTCCTTTAAAGATTCTGCAAAGATTATGTAGTGATATGTAAAAATACGGGTGCAACTGTATGTGGACCCACTTTGTGTTGTTACAGTCACTTTTATTTATTTATACAGTCAGTTTGTTTTTATTTATTTTATTTTTTCATGTAGATTTCATGTAGATTCTCCCAGTGCAGATGAAAGCAATGCATAATAACAACATGATTATTAGTACACACCCAATTCTCAAAGTAAATAACACCAAATACACAACAGGAAAGTACATGTTTATTCCCTTCCAATCACAATATAATTGCTATCACAGACACATAACGATCTCTCCATATCATTTCCCCACTCCCCATCTCACGAAAAGTGGCAGCATATATGATTAGCACAGCTCAAGCATCTTTAAAATTGGCAATCTTACAGAAAAATGAACAGAACTCATGACATGTCCTGTGTTCATAAATGTGCATCATTCCCACTGATCCTAAAATAAGCCTGCATAATCAATACGCAGGCCAAAGGCCATCCAGAGCATAAACACAGTTCTTCACGTAGCATGAACCCTTTGAATTACATTATTGAATCATCAGGGATGGATGTGCAATAATATCAAGGTCTTTCTTTCCAATATGCAATTATGTTATTTCTCTTGCCAAGTCATGATGTTAGCACCGAAATGGGTTATGCGCCCACTCGTACACTGTGGCTTCCTGATTCATCTGTGTCTCTCCGGTCTACATGCGAATATGATTCATTGTAACTTCTTCTTCGGTCTCTTCAGTATCCAAACAATATGACACACAGTTATAGTTATGATAGGTATATAAGCTTACAGCTGTGTATCATAATGTAAAAAAGTTGAGGAAGTTTAAGGACTGTACACATGGGGCATCAACTCTGACAATAAGAAGCTTTGGAGCCATGCAAGAATGTTTCATGAAATTGCAATGCAATTTGAACAACCAAGCTGCATGTTTATATAGATGTACAACAAGGTGTGTTTCAAGAAACAATAAACTAAATGGGCTACTCACTTTGCATCTCAAGATGTATTATTTTTTCAGTAATGCTGCAAAGTCAAACAGTGTCAAATAGAATTATTTTCAAAATGTTATTAGTGTGTGATGCAGCTGAAGAATGTAAAAGACAAGCAGACAAGTGTGCAGAATATTGCAGAGCCCCCGCACATGATATGTGGAGGAAAAAAACAAGATAGCATTGCCACAAATTAAGAATTACTTACACTATTAATATTAATTTGTTCCCTCGTTTTAGGTAAACTGTGGTCACAATTTACTGAAATTAAAATGAGAGGAACGAATTAGTACATGTGGCCATGATTTAACTAGGGTATGAATGAATCAAATGTGGCTATAAATTAATACATTTGAAATAAATTCTTAACCTGTGGCCAGCATATCTATTTTTTCTTCTGCATGTCATGTACAGAGCTCTGTGTTTTACAACATTAATTCATCTTGTTCGGAGTTGATTTACATGTCCTAAAACATTAAAACACTAAACACAAGTTGTGTAAATTAACATTTGTTGATGTATTATGAATAAACAGGAGTTAACATTATTTGTGTTAACAGCAGCCTAGATTAATAAATGCTGTAAAAATTCAACCCAGGTTCATTGGAAATACGTGACTGCAAAAGGCTATACCTAGTATATCTATATTTCACTGCAACTTTCAGCAGAAATGAACACTAAAAGCAGTAAAACTCTAATAACCTTTGTCCCTTTTCACAAAAAGAGCTGATCCGTGCTGGACGCTGGAGAGTTATATCAACTTCGCGCTGTGGATAGATGGATCAACGTTCACCGTAGTTGAAGCGGAGTCCAGCTCAGAGTCATCACCTGCCATGGCCTCCAGCCCAGAGTCAACACCTGTCATGGCCACCAGTCTAGAGCCAAGCCAAGTATCCCCCCCACTGTGAGGAGCTGCTTGAGCCCACCGTAGACTGAGCGACCAACGAGCCATCGCAAGTAAGAGCGACAGAGCTGAGGATCGCCCCTGAGCCAGAGCCCCAAATGTCTGAACAGGTGCTTGTGCCGGCAGCGCAAGCGACGGTGGATACAACAGTGGAGATCACGGAGGCGAAGGAAAACCCTGCCCACTTCACCACCGCTGGGGGTGAGCAGTCACTGGACACTGGGAATTTAATTGATTTGGATACAGAAATACCGCCTTTCCTGTCTTATGAACTATCTGTCTGTCCTGTTACGGCCAAGGGGGCCATTTATAAACTGTCCATCTATCCTGAAATGACCATAGAGGTCAAACCCGAACTGTTTGTCTGCCTGGAACTGTCTATCTGCCCTGAACTCTCTGTCTGTCCTGTCACGACCATGGAGGTCATTCCTCTTTCTGTGACACTCCCTGTCATGGGTGTCGCCATTTGGTGTGTGTGGGCAGCATATACCATCCCTGAACCCTCGGACAGCTCAAAATTCCCTCCCACCCTCCCTTCAGCTCCACCTCTTCACCAGTTTTCTCCATCGCCTCCGCTGTCTCCTGTCAGCCCCTTTGCTCACCCTCAGCCCACTATCAGTGATGTGGGTTTGCTGCGGGTCTGCCAGTTTCCATCTGCATCGTGGCTGGAGGATCTCTTGTCTCTGTCTCCAAGGCCAGGACTCCACCTCGGCCCGTCGACCCAGCGGCTCCACCATTGCTCCTAGCTCCCTCCTCTCCACCGGGCTCCCAAGTCCCTCCGGCTCCGCCTTGGTCAGTCGTCGACCCGCCATCGCCTCAGGACTCCACTCCTCTGGCTGCGCCTCGTCAATCATTCCCACCAGCTCCGTTGGGCTCCTCCCTCCCTCCAGCTCCAGCTCCACCTTAGTCCTCTGTCGCTCTGGCTCCACCGCGGCCTTCCGGATACCCGCCTACACCTCGGTCGCCTGAGCCATCTTCTCTGCCTTGTCCCTCTGGATCCTCCCCGTCGCCCTAGCTCTATGGCTCTCCATCTCCGCCCCGGGCTCCTCTTCCACCTGCTTCACCGCTGTCAGTTGGCTCCCTGGAGTAGTAAGCCCTTCCTCCACCATGGCTCCTCCCTCTATCGGCTCCACCGTGGGCTGCCTTCATGGCTGCAGTCTGGGTCCCACCTGGCTCCTCCTGGTCCAAGTCCCTCCCGTCTCCATCCTGGCTCCTCCCTCCATCGTCATCGCCCTGGTTATCTGCCTGCCTCTCTTCCTGCCCTTTGCCATTGCCTCGTCCTCCTCCCAAACCCCCACCCTACCTCCTCTGTTCATCCTGCTACGGCACGAGGTCGTGCCTTCCAGGAGGGGGGAGTACTGTCACGATCATGGACTTTTAGTTGGTTTTCTTTCCTCATGTTTCACTTGACCTAGTTTTTGTCGTCCTTTGATTAGTTCACCTGTGTTAGTAAATTAAGTCATTTAGTCCCTCTCTTGTCTGTGTATTTAAGTTCCCTCCTCAGTTCCTTTGGTTGTCGGTTATTGTTGAATGTTATCCTGTATGTTAGAACCTCTTCAACTTGTGGATTTTCATTAAAAGGATTTGTTTATATGATCTTCGTTATCATCTTCATCATCTTCCTAGAAGCAGCGTGACAGCATCACATAACCAGCACCAATATGTATTGCTTTTCTAATGTAGAAAACCAGAACTTCTTTATTTTCACTTCAAGCACTGGGTCTGCCCGATCAGTTTTACGTGGAGTTCCTTGACCATTCTAACAATTACAGTAGGGTTTCAGCACTACCTGCTTGAATCCCTAATAATAAAACAAAAAAAATTTATAAAATGTTGGTCAGTTACGTTTAAATAACAAAATGCTACTTAGGGAAAAAAGATACTGCTTATAGCACCTCTCGTGCAACCAAATGTACCCGGATTTCAGGTTTTGTAGAGAGTCATGTATTTCCTGTGAGCCTGGGTCATTTTTTTTTTACAAAAAAATTTGTTCACAACACTAAACCTTACAAACTAAACCTTATTTTGTTTCCATTTATTAGTTGTTTATTCGTTTTAGTCTAATATTAGTATTAGTTTATTAGTGCCAGGCCTACTTACTATGGTATTTTTAAAATGCCTCTAACACCCTGTCCTAACATGCAATGTGACACCGTGACATGCGATAAAAGGTATCTTTTCCATGTTAATCAGAGTGTTTTTCCTAACCAATCCTAACTAACCAGTTTTTGTCCCAACACACAAAGTTTCTATTTTAGAAATGGTTTCTATTTCTACGATGTCGTGGCTGGAACAACATACAAACTATGACAATGATGATCTCCGGTACTCATTCAATGTTAAATGTGTCTAATGTGAGTTTGAATATCATATTTTGTGACATTTATAGACATACTGAAAGCAACAACAGATAGTTTACCAGATCTTGAAAATAAATTAAAGCAAACATGCATGTTAAAACTATGAACTTAATGTGAACCAACAAGTGCTTTCCATGACAAAGATGGTATCAGTCTCCCAGTATGTACTTTTAATAATTTTAAAAAGGTTTAACATTTATGAAATAGATTATAAACTTGTCAATTTCGTTGGGAGTGCAGTGCGTTTCTGCACTTCTGAATGCCTGTGATATTTGAATGATTAAGTCACATTGCGTCTGGACTGGACAGCCAAATTGCTTGTCACTGGAATCTTGTTGCGTCACATCTGGTTAGGACACGGTGTAATCCTAGATGTATGAAACTTTAGTGCGTAACTTTGCCGCCGTTTGTGTAACGGACATACCTCAAATTGTGCAGCTTGTTCAGGAGACTTATGAAGCAGCCCGGTTGAAATAAGGTTAACAGGAAATCTGAAGTTATCTTGTTCCAGATCCCAGTAAATGCCCAAGGCTCTTTCCAACAGACTTAACATCGACAGCACACTCAGAGGGTGGTATACTCTTCAAAACTGCCTTGTCGTTAGACACAAACTTATGCAGCCTTAAACCTCGTTCACAAAGCTGACAAGCTTCTCAAGCCAACTGGATGGCCTTCTCCATGGTTTCAACACTGCAGACTCCATCATCCATGTAGAAATCTCTCTGAATGAACTGTGAGCCTAGCACATGTTCACCTTCTCTTGCAAGATGCTTTAACCCATAGTTAGCACACCCAGGGGAGGTCGAGGCACCAAATAGGTCTACTCTCACGCAGAACATTTGAGGCTGTGAATTGAAATCTCCATTGTCCCACCATAGAAAACGAAGGTCGTCTCAATCTGTTTGTAATCATGAAACTGGTGGAACATCCATTCAATATCACACATCAGGGAAACATGATGCTGTGTGAAGCATAGAAAGACACCAGTCAGACTGTTCATAATGGTCAGGACCTATTTAGCAGAGCAGTCAAAGACTATGTAAAGTTTCCTTGGCTTCTTAGAGGGATACGCTCCGTGGTGAGGGATGTACCATTTTTCTCCTTCATCACAGACCTTTTCTGCATTACCTTTTCTAATAACTTCTTCCATGAACTTCTCATAATGCTCTTTGTACTCTTGATCACTAATCTCCTTTTGAGATGCTGGAGTCTCACAATTGCAAGTGGCTCATTATTAGGATTGTAGCGTCTGGAACACTCCAACACACAATATATATTTTGTTAGCTAGATTTCACAAATACTTTGTGATATGGTCTCTGTTTGAAGGGAAGGGGCATTTCCAAATGACCGTCAATGTTCCTTCTGATGCTTTCTCATAATTTGTTCAGGAACATGATGTCTTCTTGAGACACTACCTTAGTATGTTCACCAGAAACTTTGAAATCAAATTCCAGTACTTTGATGACATATTACAGAAGGAATCTCCTTGATAGATACCCTATGACACGTGCTGATACCACCTTGTGACTCATGATACATCAAAGAAGGGCCCACAATGCTTCATCCAAGATCTGTGCAAACAGCATAGGGCTCGTTGTCTGCTCCAAGAAACACCTTTCTAGGTGCTAAAGTTCTGGAACAATTATATCCTCTTAATAGACCCACATAATCTAGAAGTGGGAGAATTCTGTCTTTCAGGGTAATGAGATATTTCCCATACCTGGCAGTCCCATATTCCTTAGTGTATGTTGGGGGAAGGTCTAGAACTACTGTAGAATTAAAGCCTCTGACTCTAAGACCGGAAACTCTTTCACTTGATATCAACACATATCTTCCCACCATAGTAGTGAGTCTAATGGTTAGATTTTGTCTTGGACAGCCTGTACAAGGTAAGATGCATCAGCATTGGAAGGTGGTGAAAATGCTTTATTATCAAGTGTTGACTTAAAGGTGCACTAAGCAAATTTTCAAACGATGTTGATATTTGAAAGCACCAAAACAAACCCCAACAGGACCTCGCTCCTATTTTGTTAACTCCACCCCACACATATGTACACAACCACGGCAGTGACAATGACGGAATCTGTATGCCTGCCGGGCGAGGGTATGATGTCATCAATAAGTGAAAGCGATGTGTGTTACTATGGCAATTCAACTTAAAATTAAATGTAACTCACCTATCAAGAAGAAACAAAGCAACCTCGGCATCTGATTCCAGGCCTTGCCGCTCCTTGAGTTCTCTCCACTGCTGGAAAGCTGTTCCAATATTTACACGGGCCCTACCTCTTGCCTGATCGTAACCCTTCTTTTTAATGTTTTGATCCTCCAAATTTTTCGTCTTTTTTATATGCCATCTCTTGCTTTCTATGGTCGATCTGCTAATATCTGTACCGTGCACTCACTGATCGCTCTCTTCTCCCTATCATTACTAGACACGCCCTTTACTGCTGATTGGCTGCGAGTGTGTTTTGGGACTCGGTCCGACACTGTGGTCAAAAGCGTTTTTCAGATGTGCTTAGTGCACCTTTAATTGAAGATGAATAACAAGGTTCTTGTGTAGGAATGAATACAGGTTGCTGCAGCTCATGTGTGTTGGAGCAGGGTTGGAACAAATCTCTGTAGGGCTCTGGGCCTCCAGGAATTGAGTTTGACACCCCTGCTATAGACTTACACTACATGAGGAACTCATAACTACAGCATTGGGCCAGTAAAGAACCACCTTCAGTAGCAACCTTGCAAAAGAACACCCTAGCAACCACCTAGAAACATATTTATAACACTTATAATTGCCTAGCAATTGCCTGGCCAAAAAAAAAAAACTGCCATCATGAGCAAGCACCGCTCATATTTATTTCAGAAAATGTCAATTATTTATCTGCCATTACATTTTTGATACACTGATAAAGATGAAATGCATTTCCTTAGCCAATCACTCTGTCCCGTTTCTCCAGCGGCTGCTGATTACACACTATTGCATGCTTTGTTTGCACTTTCAGTAATATTGTTGTGTGCCATTGAGAGACTCATTAATTTTTAATTAACAATGTTCTCAACAGAAGAGATTGGCAAGAACAGCAACTATGCTAGTTTTTCCCAGGGACAATCTATTAATGAGATGCAAACGAGCTGTTATTATCTGATTAGTGACAAAATAATTTCACCAAATAAGAATACTAGTATGGCAGCTTGAATTTCCGTTCATCCAAATTTTAAATTTGAAGGATGAGTAAATAGTTTGATGAGGAAAACGAGTTGTGACATTAAGCAATTAGGCAAATTATTCCTCTTCTTGAGCCATTAGATTTTTCAAGTCTTCCAGCGACTGAATGAGCAGAGCAGAGCTTGTGGAAAATAACCAGAGATTAGGTCTACAGTCTCTTAAATCTGATTTACAGTGAGCTAGAGGAGACACAGCGATTCTTCACAGCCAGAAGCAGCTAACAGAGCCTCATTATAGTTCCCAACAGCACGATTGGATTCAGAGATTAGAGGATGTGGCTGCGCCCATTACAGGATTGTTTTTTAATGTTTCTTTGGAACGTTTTACTGCCTCACATTTCAGTCTTTAAATAGAGAAAAAGCTCCTGGCTATGATATCTGGCATGGAGTGGAAGCAGGTGTGTGTGTGTGTGGTTGTATGTTGGTCTGATTAAATGATTAGATGAATTGTGTCCAGTATATTTGCACTAAATGCCAGTGATTTTCACAATTACATTACTGCAAATGTGATGAAAACACAGATACAGTATTAGGTTCCAATCTCAGGGAATTACACGGTCAATCTTCCATTTACAAAAAACATTTTTGGACCCTGAAAGCACAAAATAGCTCAATTGAGCAAACTGGATGATGACTGAAATGGCAACATAATATCTAACTTAGATATTGCAGAAGTAAGCAATTTTCTGTGAATATGCACGACTTCTGATTCATTAGCCGTTCAAATAACTGGAAGAATATCAAGTGAAGTAAAAACGGTAAAACTATTGCGCAGCTTTGTGCGAGCTTTGTAAAAATCGACGCGTTTCAGAAAGGCGGGGCATAGAGGAGAAATAATAATGTACAGTATGTGGAAAATAATGTGTTTTTTTAACCTTAAAGCGCATAAACACATTTCATTACACCAAATACACAAAATAATGTTCTTTTTAGCAGCATCATATGACCCCTTTAAATGGCTAAAGATGCTGTAAGCTATCGGTCTTTACGATATCATCGAAATAGGTTTATGGAGAAATCAAGTCTCTGTGATGGCTTCAACTGACTTGTCTTTGGGGGGTGGGGTTTTGGATAGAGGTCATGTGGTTGAAGTTAGCAAAACAGCTGAACTTATCAAAGCAGCTACATTTTATTTACAGCAACTTTGATGTTAACAGAGCTGAAGTGTTTAATAAGCTTTACAATCACATTAACGCGTCATTGAATTTCTGTCAGAGTTCTGAGACAGTCAATCACTGTTTGTGGATATTAGAGAAATTAATGAAAAATGCCGTAAACTGAATCCTACCTGTCACAAATTGTCTGTGACTTCTTATAAAAGAGCAAAAAAATAATAATAATTTCTTGTGTAAATTCTAAAAATAGTTCAATCCAAAATGAATGTTTAATGGCAGCCATGTTGAAGATTAGCCAATAGGTTGTCGAATCATTACATGATAAGCTGTTCCCCACGAAAGCAGTTTTTTTGCAGCATAGTGAAGCCTCTCCTCGATTGACATCCATTAAAAAACAGCCTCTGGTCCACTTCCCTCTGTACTGCAGCATTAGGCTTCTTTTGCTAACTTTGTTTAGAGGCTTGCCTTAAAGTGGCTTTGGTGGGGGGGCCTACAGACTTAGACAAAAGCCCAAGGTGAGAATCCATGTGCAGAGTTTAATAGAAGATCAGCAAGCAATTCAAAAAGTAAATCCACAAAGAGTAAAACGAAAAGCAGGCAAGGTCAAATGCCTCACAACATCTGAAAGGGCAAATTAATTCAAAACAGCAGGCACAAACCAAAAGTCATCACACAAGCCAGTTCAAAGTAGGTGATGGGTGTTTTCGAAACATTGCTTTGTGAAATGGTCCACCAGGGGACAATCTCTGTGAACTCAAACCAGTATAAGGGGGCAGTTATGGCCCCAGTTATGGCCTAATGGTTAGAGGGTCGGACTTGTAACCAGAAAGTTGCGGGGTCGAGTTTCAGGTCAGACAAGGAGTGAATAACCAGCGCTCTCTTCTACCCTCAATACCACAACTGAAGTGAGACCCTTGAGCAAGGCACAGAACCCCCAACTGCTCCCCTGGTGCCGCAGCAATAATATGGCTGCCCACAATATGGCTGTGTGTTAACTATTGTGTGTGCACTTGGATGGGTTAAATGCAGAGCGCCACACTTCACTTATCTATGGGGGTTTTACCTGCTATTGTATCAGCTTTATAATTTAGCATACATTTTAATGGAGTTGTTGTTAATAGTCTCTTATTAGCTTGATTAACCAGATCGCCAAAAAACAAATAAAGCAAGCCCTACACTTGTTAATAACGTTATACAGAAACTTCATATTTAATGGTGTTAATATTATTTGTTAGTTGCATTTATATTATATAGATTACACTTTCAGTAAAACACTTTCAGTAAAACTGGTTTGTAAACGGTGTTTTTATGCATGTTTGAGATGAGTTTTGGTTGCATTTACACAGTTCTGACCAGCAGGCATCACCAGCACGTGACGTTTCGAGCACTCCAAAACAGTGAATCATTTTGTGAAGCAACTGGTGCAACTGATTTGATACACAAAATAATGTTCTTTTTAGCAACATCATATGACCCCTTTAACAGTTTACGTGATTTGGCTCTTCTTGTTGATTTCATTTTTTATAATGCCAAACACAACTACATCCATTATTGGTGCACAGAAAGCATACCGGCACGCTAGGTAGAGATTGTACGGTAGTTCACGTTGACCAAAACACACAAGAAAAGGCGTTTTCAGCAATCACAGACATTCGCATTCGGACAGGATTAGATTTCTCTGAGGACCGCCGAGTTTGCCGAAAAAACAGTAGGTAATTTGCTCTGGAGTTTTTACAGAGGTCGTGTGAGAAAAAGACAGACGTGGCCGATTCGGACGGGATTAAAATCTCAAAGTACGTCTGTGAAACAGAAATTTCTCTAACGCCCCCCTGTAAAACTAGTCCCATCCGAATAGGGCTTTTGATGCACTTAAAATATATATTGAAGCTCCTTGAGTATAAAATAGTACATTTAAGGCACCTTCAGAAGCTACCTAGATCTTCTCCAGAAGGTTCTGCCAGTGTGAGGAACCCTAAATCTTTACAGCTTTCAGTGATGCTCTGTTGTATCCGTCTGATTAGATAGTTAACACTCAGCCATGTCTGTGCGTATGCGCGCACCGTCGGGTCTCATTCAGTATCTCGTCATCAGGGGATGTGGATGCACAAATCACACATCAGCACACAGGCCAATGTGTGTTACAAAAATGTTTACTCTCAATTATCATAGCAATAACATGCACTATCAGCCTGGAAAACAATGCTGTTCTCTTCATTTCCTGTCCTATCTCTCTCATTCAGTCCTTCGGCCGGGGCATAATTACTCATTCTTGTCTACCTTGGTGGTAGAGCCAATGAAGGATTGCCATATTCTATAATTGTCTCAAAGGAAAGTTTGCAAATTATTCTGCCGCATCCACAGTAGCTCTGCCAGTGGCATAACATGATAACGCTATTTAATTTACCCACTGGGGTGAAGATAAACCGAATAAATCAAAGCGAGGAGTGTCATAATCTGTTATCTTTGCGATGATCATCAAGTCTGGGTGAAAACTTTCTTGATCATCCTAAATCTATAGTCTATTCGGTTTGCATCTTTTTTATGCTCACCCACCACTGGAGCACTGCCACGCCTGATGGAACTCTCAATATCTGATAATAGTAACGGCTGCAGGTTTGAGGCTTCGTATCTGATTCTCCCATTCTCTACTTGATGAGATTTTGTGATGATTTTCTTTTGAGCAAACGGAAAACAATCATAGGAACTTTGGAACTGAATGCATGGAAAGTTACTGGCACAACTATCTCGCACTTTTGGAAAAGTTTACATGATGCATAATTAAGCCTTTACATACTTTGTAAATTGTTTCCACTCTCTCTCGTGGAAAGGAGGTGGTGAAATACAAAAGAAGACATTTTGAAGAATGCTTCTGTATATACAATGAAAGTCAATGGGGTCCAAAACAACACTGGATCTCACTCACTTTCTTTGTATGGACAGTAAAAACACTGAGACCTTTTCTAGGTAAAAGATGACAGAATTTTTATTTGTGGGTGAACTATCCCTTTAACCCTGTAAAGCCTGATATATTAAATAATTGAGTCTTTTTTTTTTACATTTTGCTGAACCTTTAGAGAAAATCTGAATCTTTTATGGTAGTATGATGTAGGAGAATACGGTATGGAACCACAATTTTCAAAAGATTTCACAATAATGATTTTTTTTTAAATCTCACAATTCTGACTTTTCCCTCACCAATTCAGAGTTTATATTTCACAATTAAGACTTTGTTTCTCGCAACTCTGAAAAAAAGAGAGTCAGAATTGCATGATAAAAACTCAGAATTGTGAGACATAAACTCACATTTCTGAGAAAAAATTCTGGATTGCAAGATATAAACACAATTCTGAGTTTTTCCTTAGAATTCTTGAACTTACGCCTCACAATTCTGAATAAAAAATAAAACAAAAAGGATAAAATCAGAAAAAAAAATAAAATAAGGCCATAGCAACTTTTTATCTCATTCTGACTTTTTTTTTGCAATTCTGAGTTTATATGTTGGAATTCATATTTAAGAATTTAAGTTTATATCTTGCAGTTTCTCAGAATTGTGAGAAAAAACTATTTTTTTTATTTATTTATTTTAGTAAATAAGATGAAATTCTAATAGCTTGCTATACAAATAAATCAAATCTATAAGTAGAATAACAGACTACTTAAAATGTGTCAGTCTCTTAATAATATGTCTTAGTAAGATGATATTTAATATTATAATATTGTATTAAAGTGCAATGCATGATGATTGCGAGATAATATAAATACAAGTAAACGTTCATGAAAAGCAATATTTTAACGCATTTTTCTAAAAATGATGAATGGATAATAAAGTAAACTTGAGTTGCTTCAGTCCAGTAAGTGTTCATCTTGAAACATTCTAACAATTTAAAATGTATTCTTCCGTTTATTGTACGATCATAAGAATCAGTAAAGATTTCACAGCAAAAAAATAAAATGTGTACCATAACCTGAAGTGGAACGTTTTTACAATTATACTAAGAGGCCTTTTTACTTACTAGTCTGAACTATCAATCAGACGACAGAAGGCATGTAGTAGATTGTATACAGCAGGTTTTTCAGCAAAGTTTTAAACATGTTGATAACTTGGAAGCCTTAGAAATTTGAATATCAAATACAATACAGTAGGCTTTAGAAGTCGACTATTGCCTTCCACCTTTGATTCACTTAAAATGAGTCATAATTGGAATATTCAAGTTTAATGCAGAGGTCCCGCACACTTTCTGTTAAAAGTCTACAATTTTCTTGTAAATTAACTATTTAAGACTTTTTGCTTTCAGAATGATCTAGTTCACCCTGACGCAGTGCCAGCATTACCCGCTGACTGCATATGCCAGTGGACAGCTTCCTTTTGTTTCTGGAAAGGTTAAGACATTGGAAGTCTGCCTAGCCGCCCTTCATCAGCCACCACACAGGATCTTTCTGCAGTGTTTTCAGAATCGGTTTATGGAACAAGAGTGAAAAGTAAAGGTTAGGGGTTCAAATCGATGTTTCCAAGCTGACAAACAAGAGTGAGAGCGCTTTTGATGAAAGTCAATAGCCTCGACCGTTTCTGCAGACAAGCTGTGGTTACACAACACTTAAGTGTTTTTTTGTTTTTACTCACTGAGAAAAATATATTCTTTTATTTTTATGATTTAAGAGGTGGAAGTAGTCAAGAGGTTGAGACTCAGGGCATATTCGCTATTTAAAATGCCGTGTAGCTAAATTCCATTGTGAATAAGCTGTTATTTGATTATTTCTCTATTTGTAAATATTCAGGCTTTGTGGTGTTATCACTCCACCTCCTCTTACATTTGCTGGCTTTCAGCTCTTTTCAGGTTAAAAACTTTGTTATTCTTTGTTGTCTCGTCATTTATTTATTCGTGCATTTGAGTTCTTTGGGACATGACCACCTACTGCTCAAAAGCATTCAGATATAATATACATATACAAGAGACATTGACATTATAGCTGATTATGTAACCGGAAATGACACCAATTTATCATATACTATAATTTAAAGTGGCTTCTGAAGCTTATCATAAATGTAGTTTAAAAATATCCAGTAGGTCACAGGTGTCTATTTACAGAGAGCTAGAAATGGGGGAGCAGCTGGGATCAGATCATTCCCTCGGAGTAAAAGCACGCTATTTAAAGGATCTGTCTTAACCACAGGTCAGACACAAACAGCAGCACAAATATGAACATATATTTCCGTACAAATTCACTCACAAGCATGCATGGTATATTATTGAGTGCATAGCTTTTAATGTTTTTGAAATGATATCGAATATATTGTTCTTTCGCAAACATGGCTGTGTTGACCAAACACTTTATTTACTTTACTATTCACTATACTTTTTTGTTTGCATTTTCACAAATAGACATAAGCAGTGGCTAATATTGAGCGCAAATAGAAACTATAGCTAGAAACTGTCTGCACCATGTATAAATGTCACCACACAAAATGCAAATCATGGTAGACACTATTCACATAAAGTCTAAATATAAGTGATAAGCTATTTGAACACGGCAAAAATATTGCAACTTTAACAGTAAAAACCTGTTAATTTTGTGAAAAACTGTAATGGGTCTAATGGCATAGTTCATGTAATTTTACAGTAAAATGTAAAAATGTATAGAGTTTTTGGAAGTGAAAAGAACAAGCCACCTTTAATTTACAATAATAATAAAAAAGTAAACTAACATTCCCAGAATCCTCTATGTGACAGCTCACATTTAATGGTTTTTCATTGAAATAGCTGTTTCCTCTTAGTTTTTTTTCTTATCAGTTGTTAAATGAATGTTTACTGCATTATTTTAGTGTCATGTGTGTTATAGCGTGGCTGCAGTCCCTGTCTGCTATGAGTGTGAGTGTGTGTCTTTCTGCTTCCCCACACATTGTGATAACACAGGCTTTCAGTATTCACCCCCCTTTTGCATGAACAAAAGCTCTATCTCTCTGCAGCATGCCCTGTGTCACAAGTTACAGGTGAGATATACACAAAAAATCAATACGATCAATGCCCATTGGTCCCTATCTCACCAGCACAGCATGTGCACACAAACACAGAGTTATTCCCTACACAGCAGTGTTAGCATCATTGATATATTATTCATATTTTGAATTAGTTTTTTTTTATTTTGCTTGTTGTGTTTTTGTCTTTTTACAATAACATTAATAATAATAATAATAATTATTATTATTATTACTACTACTACTAGTAGTAGTAGTAGTAGTAGTAGATGTCTATATACATTTTCTACACAATAATATTATTATTATTATTATTATTAGTAGTAGTAGTATAATTAGTAAATGTCTATATACATATATACATATACATATATTTTATTTCTTGTATTAAAAATGTTTTTTTTTCAGGTCTAGTTACACTGAAGTTTTTTGATTGTCCGTCTGTTTGTTTCTTTGAAATAATTTTCACTCAGAAATTGCTAGTAAATTTTACAAATAATTACAAAGAAATGGCAAGTACCCTGTAAAGCAAACAAAAAAGGTATTTCTATCCATTAATTTTACGTACATTTTCATTAACCCTAACACACAACGCAATGCAATGCAGAATTCAAAATACAGGTAAAACACTTCTGAAAAAAATAAATACAGAAAATGTCTTCATATTAAAACACCACATTGTAAGCCCATTCTAATGTTTTTTTTTTTTTTGGTAACATTGTATTAAATTTGACATTTTTTAAGTAGAAAGACTGAAATTGTATTTTCTTGTAAAACATACTTCAATAATCTTTGTTTTATTTAACTACAGTGTATAATAAATCTGCTACACACATGCACTGTTGCTATTCAGTTCAAAGTTCCATGTGATATACAAAAAAAAGGTATAATTCACATTAAAGACAAATTGTTCAAAGAACTGGAATTGATACATTTTAGTGTGGGTTATTGCCCTGCTTTATTAACATGAACTATGTTATTTTACATCAAATGAGTATATTTATAACTCAGCCTGACTAATCGTTTAAGCCATTCATTTACGAAAAGATTAGCCATTAGGACTCTTCATCATAAACTGGCCTAATCTGCAAGTAGGCCAAAGCCGGAATGTGTTTCGAGTTCAAGTGAGACATCAAACCGTCACACTGATCAAGCACCAAACTGTCGTTAAAGCTTCATTTTCCCTTAAATCAACAATAGAATGTCAGATGAGCAAATGTCTGAGGTGCCGTACACGAGTCTATACATGCACAGCACGACTTTAATCTTGAATCAAATTCCCCTTTCACTTCCCACTCGCTCAGTTTTCTGTAAAACAGCTTCAATCAAAGCTTCATGCTCACTCATGTCAGTTGTCATTTGGTGGTACTACCTACTGCAGCCATGCTGCAAATGACAGCTGGGAGATTTTGTGATGTTATGAAAGAGAACAAAAACAAGATTGTGAACTAATATATTCCTCTGACAAATCAAGAACCACTTTTCTGAATCAAAAGATGATTGAAATCGCACATGTTTGGGTTGTGTGCAACAAATCAAATTATTCTTGATCTGCATGCAAGGCGTCCTGACAGTTTGGACCCCAAAGCTGCCTATTTACAGGACAAAAGATGCATTTGAATGTTTTGGCTCTGAATTAACACATCAGGTCAATGGGGAGTTGGACTATGAGTGAAATATCTCAAAAGGCTAAAATAAAACACCTAAAGCAATTTTGCTGTTGTTATTAGCTACTGTTATGTTCAGTTTGTCTTAGTTTTCATGGACTCTTAGTTTGTTTTCATTCATCACATGTGTTCCTTTTTTGAGCTCCTGCCAATCATCTGTTTCTATGCTAACCAGTCATTACAGCTGATCATCATTTAGTTCGTCACCACCATGTATTTAGTTCCTCCCTATTGACTCTGTGTTTGTTGGTTGTTGTTTGTGTAGCTGTTTACACACTGTTATGCCTTATCACCTGCTTGTGGATTAAACCGTCGTTAGTATTTTTGAACCTGTCTTCATCTTCATCATCTGATGACAGAACAACCGGCCTAAAATGGATTATGCAGAGTGATTTTCATGAGAACCGGGACTTTTTAGCTTTCACCGAAAGATTCTGCGTTCTTGCTATCACCAGCCCCTTTGACGATGAGACCCTGAAGTCAATGTTTAGGATCAGGGCTAATTACCATCACCTCGTGGACTGAAGGGATGCTATCATCTGGTCTCTGGAGAGAGTTTACCCCCGGTCCAGAGCCTGTTTCACCACCATTTACCACAGAGGAATCATGTGAGACCCCCGCAGACAGAGAGCTACCACCCGCTGCAACGTGTCAGCCAGTGCCCGAAGATAAAAGGCCAGCCCAGACCCTCATCCCGGAAAAGGAGCTCCCCAGTGTGTCTGACCAGGGGTGTGAGCCCACGATATCAGTGGCTGAGGGTATATTGGTGGAACTTGAGACTGTGGACTGGCTGATGGATTTCAGCGCGGAGGTATCGTCCACACACCCTATGCCACCACATTGCTTGTTTTTAGACTGTTTTACTGTATGAACTCTTTATCTGTTTCCTCTGGACATTCATTGCTGTTTTTAGACAGCACAGACACCTGCATGGACAATGTATTGTTACCTTCGACCCTATCTAATCTACATCCGTCTCTGTGACTCAGTCAGTCCTCCAGCCCTGCCTCCGCTGGAGTTTTGCAGCCCTTCGCCATCTCCTGTTATGCTAAGCAGTGACGTCAAGCCTCAGGTTCTGCAACCACCAT
Source organism: Sinocyclocheilus grahami (assembly GCF_001515645.1). Lineage (NCBI taxonomy): Eukaryota > Metazoa > Chordata > Actinopteri > Cypriniformes > Cyprinidae > Sinocyclocheilus > Sinocyclocheilus grahami. The sequence continues at coordinate 1,374,010 of NW_015505641.1, read as the reverse complement.
CAGTGCCCAAGTGGAAAGATCCTGTAGCTTCCCTTTTGATCACCTTGGCCCGTCGACCTTTTGGTTCCTCCCTCCGTCAGCTCTACCAGACACCCTCAGCCTTATGGCTCCACCAGGTTCCCTCGTCCTACAGGCTCCCCCTTGGTCAGTCGTCACCCCACCTCTGCCACGGTCTTGCGGATCTTCCGCTATGTTCCATTCCTCCACCCCTACGGCTGCAGCATGCTCCTCTTTCTCTTCGTTTACACCTCAGTCTTCCATCACACCGGCGTCGCCTCAGGCAGTCTGGCTCCACCTCTGACGATCGTCACCGCAGCATCGCCTAGGCCTCCTGTGCCAGCGACGTCGCTCCGTTCCATCGACGCTCCGTCTGCACCCTGGGATCTATCCTCCCTCACTCGTCCTCCGTCGCCGCTGACCACCATCAACCCTTCGCTGTTCCGTTACCATCCCTGCTCCACTCCTTTGTCCACCTCCAAAAAACCCCCTTCGTCATTCCCTTTTGTTTTGTTACGGCGCGAGGCCGCACCTGGCCGGAGGGGGGAGTACTGTCACAGTTATGTTCCGTTTGCCTTAGTTTTCATGGACTCTTAGTTTGTTTTCATTCATCACATGTGTTCCTTTGTTTGAGTTCCTGCCAATCATCTGTTTCCATGGACACTAACCAGTCATCACAGCTTATCATAGTTCATCACCACCATGTATTTAGTTCCTCCCTATTCACTCTGTGTTTATCTGTTGTTTGTGGAGATGTTTACACACTGTTATGCCTTATCGCCTGCTTGTGGATTAAACCGTCGTTGGTATTTTTGAACCTGCCTTCGTCTGTCTTAATCTTCATCATCTGGTGACAGCTACATGATCATATCATGCTTCAATAGAACATAATTAACATTAGCAGTATGTTTTGGATACTTGTGATTGATATTTATAGCAGAACAGTGGCTGCAGCACAACTAAACTTTAGCACTTAAATAACACTTCTTTACTTCTAATAATTAACTTGCAGGGATAACTGTCCTATTAGGCAGGGAATCAGCAAGCTGAATGTTTTGCTGTCAAGTCACATAGTAATTCTGCTCATCAGTGTAAAAACACCTGGAAACTGCTTGTTTACCAACATTTTTTCAAATATCTTTTGTGTTTAATAGAAGAAAGAAACTCATACAGGTTTGGATAAACTTTGGAACAAGGGTAAGTAAATTATATAATTTTCATTTTTTTGAGGTGAACTACACCTTTAAGTGGTTGTTTACTTTAAGAAAATTAAAGTTTGAAAATGTTCCATACTTTTGACTTAAACAACAGAACGTTAGAAAAAGTCATCATGCATACTGAATAATTATAGTCCCCCATTCAACCATGATATATAAAATATATTTTTAAATAAATAAATGGACAAATAAAAATTTGAAATGGCCCATGTATGATACTGTGAAACCATGGAGCTCATACTCAAGGGAAAAAAATCTATTTTATTCAGAAGCTGAACAAACTGAGCAAAAATACGCCATTTGGTGCAGCTGCTATTTATATGGCCAAAAAGTACGATGAATATATGTTAAAATTGTAATGTAAATCAAAGAGATCTTTAACAGTAAAACCGACTACTCTGTTCCTCAAAAGCCTGCACTCTAAAAAATGCTGGGTTAAATACAACCCAGTGCTGGGTAAAATAGGGACAAACCCAGCAATTGGGTTGTTTTGACCCAGCGGTTGGGTTACTACCCAGAAGGTTGGGTTAAACATTTAATGGACTGAAGGGATGCTATCATCTGGTCTCTGGAGAGAGTTTACCCCCGGTCCAGAGCCTGTTTCACCACCATTTACCACAGAGGAATCATGTGAGACCCCCGCAGACAGAGAGCTACCACCTGCTGCAACGTGTCAGCCAGTGCCCGAAGATAAAAGGCCAGCCCAGACCCTCATCCCGGAAGAGGAGCTCCCCAGTGTGTCTGACCAGGGGTGTGAGCCCACGATATCAGTGGCTGAGGGTATATTGGTGGAACTTGAGACTGTGGACTGGCTGATGGATTTCAGCGCGGAGGTATCGTCCACACACCCTATGCCACCACATTGCGGTCATATTTGATACTCATACTTTAACATGATGTTTCTAAAAAAGTACGTACACTGTAAACCCCAATGTTGTCATTAATAAAGAAATCAAGTTATCATAACTTAACATTACTTAAAATGCCAAGTTTTGGTGTCAAAAATTAAACAGGTATGTTTAATTAACTCATTTGGGAGCAAAAATCTTTTGAATTAAGATTTTAAGTGTAATGAACTCAAAATGTAAATTTATTTAAATTATGCTCTATGTCTCTGTTTAATATGATTGGTCGTGTTTGAAATTCTGCCTTGACAAATGCGCTGATTGGTCGATATAACACAAGGCGGTAAATTTTGGTCGTTGTGAATTTGCTGAAGCAGCGGTCCAGAGACACTGGCAGAGAAAGCCATCTAAAAGATGAAAATCAAATGTTAAATTGGTAAGTAGAGAATAAAACGCATATACACACTTTTCTTAATTACCTTACAAGTTTTATTGTAATGTTACTTGAAAGGTACAATTGCAAATTTCAAGTAAACCTAAGTTGCTTCAGTCAAGTGTTCATCTTGAAACATTACTATAAAAAAGCTATTCTTATGTTTAATTGATAAAAATCATTTTATTATTTTTAAGAATTATATCAAGAGGCCTTTTACATAATAAAAAAAAAGTTTTTCAGCAAAGTTTTGATCTTGATCATTTTAAGGCCTTAGAAAGGCATGCATTAAATATCACATAGTAGGCTTTCTCCTATAGGGTTACGTTTACAAAAGTGTATTTATTTTTACTGCATCTATCTGCTGTGCGACCACATTTCATCTCTGGAAAACAACGTTTTATTGTGACTTCTACATTGCAACACATGATTCCAAATAGCCTAACTCAAGAGAAAAAAATTCCATTAGTCAAATATTCACAATAAAACAACAAGTGGGTTTATTAGCGCCATTTCCCCAAGAGTTTCATAATACGTGTCCTCGAAAAACACGACGACTAGCCTTCTCCGTTCAGAAATGGGCCACCTGTGATAACAATGTGATAATTAAGGCCCTTCAACAGGGCGGCATCATGTGACTGAGCTTGATTTGCTACAGGTGTTCATCTTTCCTGGAGCATCTGCCATGTAGATTCTGTTTGCATACAGTTGGTCTTTGTTAAAACTATCTGTAACGTTTGAAAAATAAGGATTTTTCAAATAGCCATGGGTCATTGGTGGAAATGCGCCATGATGTCCGGCATAAACAACCTTTCCATTCCATCAACTGATGTGGACTTGAATGTCACGGATCTACAGAGGACACTGGAGCCTCACTGCCCCATTAAAATTGGGATTATATCGGTTTTGGGAGTGATGATAACTTTGGGAAACATTGCTGTGGTGTCGTTTGGGCTGCTTATCATGCCGCTCAATTTGTGCGTGAGTTTCATGAAAGAATATAACGTGGGCCCGGACCCCTTCTGTCACGTCGTAGCATTTTTCAACGCAACTATTTATTCCACCTGCATGTACACCCTTGCAACCATAAGCCTGGAACGATACATAGCAGTGTTTTACCGTCTGAAGTTCTCCACCGTGCTGACCAGGAGAAGAGCGCTCTTCGTTCCCATCTCGTTCCCGGCGGGCATCATTGAAGTGCAGTTCTCCAGAGCCTCGCTTGTGTATAACCCGCTGTACTCCAGCAATGTGTCTTACTCTCTGTCTCTGACGTGCTTCATCTTCTTTGTGCTCGGCCATCATGACCTTCTGTAACCTCAGACTGTGGATAGCTGTTAAGAGACAGAGGTTGAAGTTGAGTAGACACAGCTGGCGTGGAGGATACAGGCCTAAAGTCGCCTTGCGTGTTCTAGTACCAGTCATGACCGTTTACTACACCTGCTGGACACCCTGCATGGTCATCATGCTGTACAATGGTGAGATCATGATTAATAGCCTATCGCTTGTATTCATTCTAGTGTTGTTCCGATCCCAGCTTTGTGTATGGAGCACTAAAAGCAGATGTTTAGCAGAATATCCAAGCTGCCCTTTTTTTTAACGGAAGTAAAAAAGTAGACTAGTGGACAGTGATCGAAAGTTGCAAAGCTCCTTTTCAATTTCCCCATATAGCTCCTATTATTGTTTTATTCACCCATATGACCAAATAAATAAATAAAATAAAATCAGTCAAGTATATTTCACAATATACAAAAAATGGCCAATGTATACACTACTGTGCAAAAGTCTTAGGCCACTAGTATTTTCAACAACAACAACAAAAAAAACCCCTTCTGTCACGTCGTAGCATTTTTCAACGCAACTATTTATTCCACCTGCATGTACACCCTTGCAGCCATAAGCCTGGAACGATACATAGCAGTGTTTTACCGTCTGAAGTTCTCCACCGTGCTGACCATCTCGTTCCCATCTCGTTCCCGGCGGGCATCATTGAAGTGCAGTTCTCCAGAGCCTCGCTTGTGTATAACCCGCTGTACTCCAGCAATGTGTCTTACTCTCTGTCTCTGACGTGCTTCATCTTCTTTGTGCTCGGCCATCATGACCTTCTGTAACCTCAGACTGTGGATAGCTGTTAAGAGACAGAGGTTGAAGTTGAGTAGACACAGCTGGGGTGGAGGATACAGGCCTAAAGTCGCCTTGCGTGTTCTAGTACCAGTCATGACCGTTTACTACACCTGCTGGACACCCTGCATGGTCATCATGCTGTACAATGGTGAGATCATGATTAATAGCCTATCGCTTGTATTCATTCTAGTGTTGTTCCGATCCCAGCTTTGTGTATGGAGCACTAAAAGCAGATGTTTAGCAGAATATCCAAGCTGCCCTTTTTTTTAACGGAAGTAAAAAAGTAGACTAGTGGACAGTGATCGAAAGTTGCAAAGCTCCTTTTCAATTTCCCCATATAGCTCCTATTATTGTTTTATTCACCCATATGACCAAATAAATAAATAAAATAAAATCAGTCAAGTATATTTCACAATATACAAAAAATGGCCAATGTATACACTACTGTGCAAAAGTCTTAGGCCACTAGTATTTTCAACAACAACAACAAAAAAAATGGTTTTAAGCCAGTTATTTCTGTCTTTTGCTTTAGGAATGTTTGGAAATGTAAACTGATATTTCCTGCTGACACATTAAAGCAAAAGATAAAAATAACTCACTTAAAACCTTTTATTGTGTGTGAAAATACTAGAATTCTGCACAGTATTGTAAATATTTGCTAAAATGTTTAAATACATTTACTTAAATATGTGTTCTACTAAAGTATATATATTTTTTATATTTTTGAAAATATTTTAAATAATATAAATATCCATATCAAGTCAAGAAAATAAAAAATGTAGTTCTATTTTCTTGCTCCTGAAATACAATTTGAAATCTATTTTGGTATATGAAGGTTGAAAATGAATATTTTATATTTAAAATATATATATTTAATTGAGCAAAACATTTTGGACGTTTTTTTACGGAAATGCACAGTGTTGAGGAACTTGAAACAAATGAATAAGCAAATAAATGATTGCCATTATTTTAAACATTTGACAGCCCCAATGTTTTGCATTGATGTATTTAGCATTGTGGTTAGTGTATTTAGTTGCTCTAGGCCTAAAGTCGCCTTGCGTGTTCTAGTACCAGTCATGACCGTTTACTACACCTGCTGGACACCCTGCATGGTCATCATGCTGTACAATGGTGAGATCATGATTAATAGCCTATCGCTTGTATTCATTCTAGTGTTGTTCCGATCCCAGCTTTGTGTATGGAGCACTAAAAGCAGATGTTTAGCAGAATATCCAAGCTGCCCTTTTTTTTAACGGAAGTAAAAAAGTAGACTAGTGGACAGTGATCGAAAGTTGCAAAGCTCCTTTTCAATTTCCCCATATAGCTCCTATTATTGTTTTATTCACCCATATGACCAAATAAATAAATAAAATAAAATCAGTCAAGTATATTTCACAATATACAAAAAATGGCCAATGTATACACTACTGTGCAAAAGTCTTAGGCCACTAGTATTTTCAACAACAACAACAAAAAAAATGGTTTTAAGCCAGTTATTTCTGTCTTTTGCTTTAGGAATGTTTGGAAATGTAAACTGATATTTCCTGCTGACACATTAAAGCAAAAGATAAAAATAACTCACTTAAAACCTTTTATTGTGTGTGAAAATACTAGAATTCTGCACAGTATTGTAAATATTTGCTAAAATGTTTAAATACATTTACTTAAATATGTGTTCTACTAAAGTATATATATTTTTTATATTTTTGAAAATATTTTAAATAATATAAATATCCATATCAAGTCAAGAAAATAAAAAATGTAGTTCTATTTTCTTGCTCCTGAAATACAATTTGAAATCTATTTTGGTATATGAAGGTTGAAAATGAATATTTTATATTTAAAATATATATATTTAATTGAGCAAAACATTTTGGACGTTTTTTTACGGAAATGCACAGTGTTGAGGAACTTGAAACAAATGAATAAGCAAATAAATGATTGCCATTATTTTAAACATTTGACAGCCCCAATGTTTTGCATTGATGTATTTAGCATTGTGGTTAGTGTATTTAGTTGCTCTGGTAATGCTTTAGGTCCCTAACTTTACAGTAAGGTTAACTAACAAGGAGCTATATAACTTTTTTTGTGTTGTTAATTAGTTAATAAAAAATGCAGCTGTTTATAATATTTGATGTTAGCTTAGGTCCATTAAATAACAGATACAGGTCATTTAAATAACTAATATTAAATATAGGAAATATTAAAATTAACGTTAATACATGCTTTAGAAGTATTTTTCATTGTTCGTTTATAATGGCTAACGTTAACAAGTGAAACCTTATTGTAAAATGTTACCATTGCTCTTTTATTACTTTGTAAATTCACTGGAATGCGTATGATTCACATAGAGTGCATGTCTGTTACATATAAATGTATAGCAGTGGTCTGTGGTTATGGTGCCTAGGCCTATGGCCGGTCTGTCACTGTCTAAAGTGGGAGGTATAATACTTTATTGTTAAACTGTCTAACGAGAGAAGGACGGAGAATGCAATGACCTCAGATAGCTTAGTGCAGCTGCTGTTTTCAGCAAACATGAAGAGATAATCACAGAGTTTTATGGGAGCTGAGATGAAAGACAAGACAAGGAGACTGAAGCCCTCCTACATGGTGTTTAAATTGCCCACTTTTATGGCACTTGTTTGTCCTTTTTGGAGCTTGACAGTCCTTGTTTACCATCTACTTTGGTTGTGTGGAAAAGAGCAGCTTGAGCATTTTGCTAAATAATGTAATGTATGCAGAGTCAATTTTACTGTTAAAAGTCAATGTAGCCAAAAACATACTCAACCTTCCATATTTAATTGGACTGAAGTATTTAAATGTTCTGTGGTCTGACACAGCCATGGACCTGGAACCTGTCACCTGAAATGGTTCAACATTTAAATTCAGCAGCTGATTTTACCATTGATTAACTTTTGAATAATATTTATGGACAGATCATCTGCATGTTCATATTTATGACTGTAGTTGACTGGTGATATATTTGTGAAGTGTTGTAGTTTAACTACCTTTTTAATAGACATGTAATGTAGTTAAAAAATGCATAATTTACCCCACATAATTCTTAGTCACAATGTAACAGAAGTAACACAAAAGAAGATATTTTGAAGAATGTTGGTGTCCAAACAGTTTCAGTTCCCATTGAGTTCCACTGTACATAGACAATACAAAGAAAGAATGCAAGAATACAAGTCAAGGGAACTGAAACTCTTTGGTTAGCACCATTCTTCAAAATATCATCTTTTTTTTGTTTGTAAACTATTCCTTTAATGATTGGAGAAATCCGGTGTACGTCACCAGAGAGAAGACTGTCATTTCACCATAAAATATTTTGATTAAAATGTAAAAATGCAACGCATGCATGGATTAATTGTTCTCAATCATTAAGATGCCAAACCATTTAGAAAACAGGTTGAATTTCCATTTCATGCCAACTTTAAGTATAGTAATGATGCACAATTACACCCCTGTAAGTTTGAAATGACATGAGATTGGGTAAATTATGAAATTGTCCACTTTAACCTTGAAGTCAGCTATTTCTAGGGTTGCAAAAAGGTGGAAAATTTCCAGTAAATTTCGGAAACATTCCAGAAATTTGGGAAAATATTCCAGGGATTTTTGTAAAGTTTCCGGTAATTTACCGGAAATTTTCCACCCCTTTGCAACCCTAGTTATTTCTTACATAGGCCTTTTGGATTAGATGTTACTTTGCAAATGCATGTAATTTATTTAGTAGGTATTGTATTACCATGATGCTAATATGTTAAAGAAAGAATAAGTCCTAAAGCATGCTTTCCTTGTTCACAGCGATTTCAGGCAGTGGCGTCCCCGAATGGATCGAGTTTATTGCTGTGTGGTTACCAACCTCCAATGGCTTCCTCAATTGTATCTTCTACTTCTGGATCAACCATAGCTTTAGAAGGAAATTCCATTTGGTTCTTCAGAAACTATGTCTAGGACTTTGTCCAGGTTCTGACATTGATTCAAGCTGCGTCAACTCGGTGGAATCTTCTATGGTTCCCGGATGGAACGGTAACGGCTCGCTCCATGAGCGGTTTTCTAGCTTGTCGTCCACCTGCACTCTGCTGACACTCATGCCACCTCAGACTAACGTGCGTCAAACAGAGCCGGTTTGAGATTCCTTTTAGTCTTGTGATCTGAAGTTTTAAATCTCTGGTGAAGTTGAGTCATCATGAGTGCTACTGACATAACCTAACCTGCTCGGATGGAGGTTATTCCACTAAATGTCTTTTTAATCGCAAGTTAGCATTCAGAAACACTCATATTTCCCTTGTTTAATAGTTATTTGTGCTTGATGGCACCTTCTCATATTCACTCAGAACTGTTTTTTTGGCCTAATTGAAGTCTAAAATGGTTTTGCATTGTTGATTGCCGTTTCAAGTTAAACACACGAGAGCCTTTGAAACATTTGCACACATTTCCTTATCTATTCATAAACCCAATATCAAGCAGCTGTGGAAGTTTAACCTTTAAATCTCAGTTATGTAGTTTATGCAGAAGGGGAAGTAATTAGCCAGGTACATAATGTAAAGGTCAGATCAAATATGCCTTTTGGCTTTAACCTTTTCCGTTTCATGACATTTCCATTGCATCTCTGAAGCAAACATTAATTTTTATTTTCAACTAAGTAGGCTTTTTGGTCACTGTCAGACGTAGAGGAACATTGTATGACCAGCATTATCAAACTGTAAATAAACCATATGGGTGGGCTATGACGGACTGGTGCAAATGTTGGATTGAAGTTGTCATGCTCAGAGGCTGAAGCTTTGTGTTTTTGGCTGTGTTGTAATAGCATTACTGTAAATCTAGATTTTAAGCTTTAAGTTTTAGCTTGAGTACTTGTTACAAAAATAGTACATTTCAATGGGGTGAAAAAAAAAAGTCCTGTGGTGGAGGGTGCATATAACGCAAGCACATAAAGAGCTGTTAATGACCTGGGAGTGTTATAAAGCCATACATAATGATTTATTACAAAAGTTTTTGATGTGTAAATAATTAAAAAAAATTATGTGGTTTATAAAAGTGTTTAAATGAAATGTTAAAACTTCAGCGTGCTGTAAAATAAAGCGTCAAAGCCTATTTACTATTTAAAGCATCACTGTTTGTTTTGGCTGTTTGATTGACTTTAAAAGATTCAGGACTTGCTGAAGTCGTAAGTCATCTTTTGGTAGACGAAGAATAAACCTGTTCCTGTGTGAAAACCCACACGTGAGCAGTCAGACATGTAGCTGGACGTGAGGTTCTCTTTGACGGAGCAGGACTCCATTCTGCTCTGCTCGTATATACAGTGGGGAAAAAAAGTATTTAGTCAGCCACCAATTGATGAAGATGACATTTGTAGTGGTTCATTTTGACAATAAACCTCGTGGGCTTGATACAGTATGTAAGGGATGTGACGAAGCTTGCAGATGTTCCCACATCCCATATAAAGAAACTATGTGCTGCATTTTTGGGGGCAGTTTACCTTTTACAGCTCAGGGGGGCATTTATTTATGTTTAATGGGAGAGCTGGAGCTCATGCTGGGCAAAAATGTGATAAATATTGCTCTCTGGAGTTTGTATTATGACTGTGAAACAATATATTTGCTTGTTTCCTGTGTGGGGTTTTGATTCAAGGGGTCATAGTTACCGTGCACAAGTTCAGGGCTTTTCAAACTGTGGTCTGGGACAATAGGGATTTGCAAAATGTGAAATATTTTAGGCCTTTAAAATGTTTTTTTTTTTTTTTTACCTTTAGAAGGGATAGTTCACCCAAAACAAAAATTTGTCATTTACTCACTCTCAAGTTGTTCCAAACCGTTTTCCAAAAGTTTTTTTTCTTTTTAATTTTTTAGCACAAAAGAAGATATTTTGAAGAATGTGGGTAAATAAACAGCTGACAGTAGTCATAATATAGAAAAAATACCGTGGAAGTCAATGGCTACCGGGAGCTGTTTGGTTGCAACATTCTTCAAAATGTATTTTTCTGTCAGGACCACTATCGTCAAAGATGATTGACAATTAGCATACAGTTTGGATTGGCGGTATGGTTCCGTTCTGGGCAAGAACTCCCTGCGCATCCATGCAGCCTAGCATGGATGAGAGCAGGGAGAGCAGCGATAACCCCCCCCCCAGGGTAAACAGAACAGAACCAACATAAATGTATTGCAGATATCGTTAGTTCATATAAGTTCAGTAATGTTATGTACACATTTTAGAATTAGTCTGATTCAAAGGAGAATCAGAAGGCTGAATCCTGACTGATAGAGGAGGAGTTGGGGATGGAGGTAATTAGCTATTGAGCAATGCGAAAACTGCTGAAACTACTGCGGAACCTTATATATGAATACTTAGGTGTCGTATTCCCATAGGTTGATGGGGATCAGATGAGAGTCAGCTGATGCGAGCTTGACTAACATGACCTGCCAGAACTAACGCTACTCTTGATTTTTGTTCAACAGTAGAAAGAAACTCATACAGGTTTGGAACAAGTGGAGGGTGAACAAACCGACAATTTTCATTTTTGGGTGAACCATCCTTTTAATGAATTTGATATTGCTGTTTAATTCTTTCAAAATATGGAAATTAATAAATTTGTATTATTTTATTGACCGCCATGTTTTATTGTATTTTTATTTATATGAGTTATGTATTTTTATTATTCTCGCCATATAGAGTCATCTTTAGACTGCTAACTTCACTTTATAAAATCAAAAATTCTCTCAAACATTATAAATGGACCTCATGCCTATTTTTAAGGGTCCTTGGCATCATCATTTTGAAGTTTCCTGGTCTTTTTTTATCACGTTTGACCAAATAAGCTCCATCTCACCTCCGAAAAAATTGCATACATACCCCCAAGGGCTATAGAAAACAGCCCTCATTAAGGCTGCAGCATATACAATAAACTTTCTTATTTGTGATGTGGGAACATCAGCTGTGAACCTCAGTGCTACCTCAGCAACTTCTGTAGTGCTGCAGGAGATCGGATCAATTCAGCTCTTCTCTCGCGCTTTGTAATGGAGAAAAATGAGGAGTATATAGTCTCACCTAAATACTATTATGGTGGTCATATCAAATCAGCTTCCAGCATCCTTGTTTTGAGTTTAAGAGTTAAATCTGCATCGGTCAATAAAGACTGTTTTGCACCTTCTGATCTGTTCAGCTGCATAGAAAAGTAGTGTTGAGTTTAACAAGACCATCACATGAGACTGATTAAACCAGCTTCTTAACAGCAAATCTACACTAATGCACAAGTATAGGAAGCTACTGTACAGCGACACCTTGGGGGGTTGTTGAAGTGCTGCTAATGTGAAACTGATTTTTAAAAACACCTCGTGTGGTTCAGTTGCTAGCTGGGCAGTGACTTTATAGCTGTTTGTTGTCATGGTGATCAAATCACGTGGAAGCCCTTATGCCACTTGGAGTTGCTGCAGACCACCAAACAGACACTCAAATGCAGGTCTCCTTCTAATCAGCAAGAACAATGAAGGAGATGCTTGCTCATTTACTGTTGTGTTGAGAATTGATCAGATTCTACTATAAAAATCTGTGCACACACACACACACACACACACACAATAAATGCAATACACACATGCAATAATCCAGTAAATTGTTCTAAATGAGGTCAAGAACTTAAAAGAGATAGTTCACCCACAAACACAATTTCTGTCATAATTTATGAGGTCCCGCAGTAGTATCAGCAGTTTTCGCATTGCTCAATAGCTAATTACCCTCCTCCATCCCCAACTCCTCCTCTATCAGTCAGGATTCAGCCTTCTGATTCTCCTTTGAATCAGACTATGTTGTTACAAACTTGTATGACTTGCTATCTTATATGGAACATTAAAGATGGAAAGACATGAGAGTGGATTTTCATGTGTGGCTATTATTCAACCCAGGCACATTGGAAAAATTCTTTGTTGAGGGGTGCTGAAAGGTTAATGCTCTATTGTGTTTTAAAGCAACATACCACCTACACCAAACCCTTGAGATAACACAAACTTGAAATAAAAACGCATTTTATGACAGAACCATGTCATTTTAGCTTGCTTGTACAAGTCTTTGAGCTTTTATCACAAAATGTGTTTTACTGAACTCGTACCCGAGTGCTTCACATTACAAGTACAATGCTGTATCAGGTGGGCTACCGAGCAAGTTTACTTTGTCAGAAAAGCCGTACATATGGAGCTGGTTATGTGACACAAACATCAATGTGCTTGTTTAGTATAGTGCAAGGAATTGAGTGAAAGTAAATCTATTAATTAATAATCTGCATTTGTAACCATAACTTGTGTTAAAGTGTTGAAAGGAATAAACGTTGTTGGTGTTTTACTAGTGTTCATTTCAGCCAGAAACTGCAGTGAATTGTGGGCCCATGTATAGTTATGTTTTTGGAGTTTTGCAAAAATGTAGGTCAGGGGTTTTGCAAAAATATAGAGTTACTGAACAGTCAAATAACACTTCATAACATAATCGCCGTGACAGCTCATCAAAATTCAGGATTATTTGAGATTTAGCCATGTGTAGTGACATCTGATAGCTTCATCTGTGCCAGCTGGACCTGCCAAAGCAGTATTCTAATTATACTGATTGTAATGAGAGCCTCTTTTTACATTCTCATCATTATATATCTCTTTAAAAACATGGCCATTGCTAGACCATGTTTAGGGGGACTTCAGCTGTCCCTCGTCTTTTATCTCAGCTCTCCTAAAAATCTGAGATTCTATGAATATTATTTCTTATTACTAGATACAGCGGTTGCAGCAACCATGCTTTTAGAAAATTTCACAATAAATACTCCCCTTTCCAGCCACAGACTAGCTTTAAAAAAAAATGTTTCTCTCCTTTTGATGGCAGATGCAACATACTGTATTTGCTTAGAGCAGCAAGTCTGCTTCTCTGTTCCCTGATTTCCAGTCTAGTGAGATCACAAAAAGTGCAACCAAATGCACCATTTTTTACAGATACATACCATTCTCACAGCCACTTGAAATTTTAATAGATTTTATCTACAAAAGAATAATAATTGTACATAAATTGCACGTACAGAAACTAAATATTAGATATCACCCCTATGTAAAAAAAAAAAAAATAAATGTGCAAACATAACCAACATTTAAAGGTGCACTCATTTTAAATTAAAATTAAATCTTTGTTTGATTATTGGCGATACAACAGTCATACTGACACCTAGTGGTGTGAATGTAATATCCCAAAAATGTTTTCAGTTATTAATGCCATTGTAGCATTTCGCTATTGACAAAGATACATGATGATTAATTTATTCCATGAGTGAATGTGTCTTATAACAGGAAGGTTATTGAGATAAAGTGAGAAAATTCAGCTGGTCATGTGATCTCAACATGGCGCCCCCTATAAGGGCGCTAGCTCCATGTAGAATAAATCAGATTTTATCATGCTACTGATACCACTGGAGCGTTCATTTCATGTGAGCATACATCATTTTAAACATATCTTCCAAAAGTGCAATTCATTTCTTAATGAATGGTAAAACTTTATTATACTGAGCAAAAATTACTGAGTGCTCCTTTAAAGGGATAGTTCACCCAAAATTGAAATTTCTGTCATCATTTACTTACTGTACCCTCAGGTTGTTCCAAACTTGTTCTATCTTCTGTGGAACAAAAAGGATGATAATTTGAAGATGGTCCCCATTGACTTCTATAATATATAT
>NW_015505641.1:1358070-1359129 GCF_001515645.1 Sinocyclocheilus grahami | reverse complement strand
AATTTTTCTTCCCCCCCCCCCCCTGTATTTTGATCAAATAAATGCAGCCTTGATGAGCATAAGAGTCTTCTTTCACAAGTAAATGTGTGTGACATTGATCACTGATTGACATTCTTGTTTCCGTTGAAGCTCAAGATGCTCTTTGGATGATGCTCAAATCATGCTGGAGAACATGATCATCATTTAATATGATAATCATTTCACTTAAATTGTTGTTCTGATCATTTGTAATGAAAAAATTGTATAATATTCAATTAATTTTTCAGATCTGATTAGGTAAATCTATTATGTCTTAAACACTTGTCTGAGCAGACCGGGGGTGTACATGTCTGTCCCCATGCCAAATGGACAATGCATAATGTAAAAATGCATAATCTATATATTTGTATAATATATTATTGTCCAACTATTGTGGATCAGTTCCTTAGTGCTACACATTGCCCCATCTAAATGCATTCACTGCCACCTTGTGGCCAGATTTAAAACTTTCAAAAGTGTAGACACCACTAGAAAAGCATCCTATTGTATAAACCCAGTTATATCGGTTCTCATTTTATTTTATTATCTATAGTGAGCAAGAACTACACTCTTAAAAATAAAGGTGCTTCACGATGCCATAGAAGAACCTTTTTGTCTAAATGGTTCCATAAAGAACCTTTAACATCAGAAGAACCTGTCTGTTTCACAAAGGGTTCTTGGTGGCGAAAAGGTTCTTGAGATTATAAAAAGGTAAGAAAGAGATGGTTCTTTAAAGAACCTTTGACTGAATGGTTCTTTGTGGAACTAAAAATGGTTCTTCTATGGCATCACTTGAAGAACCTTTTGAAGCACCTTTATTTTTTTAAGAGTGTAGTCAGTATTACAAAGCAACCAAAACGACTTATCCTGAAAGAGCTTATCAATGTATTGCATTGTGTTTGGTTAGGACATGTGATTCCCTTTAATAAAGGTTTACATCATTCTTTGTTCAAGGTCACAAGCTTATAATTTATTGTAAACATGCACACACACACACACACACACACAATGAACTATTGTATAAGGTGAGCAATGGTTATT
>NW_015505641.1:1349027-1358060 GCF_001515645.1 Sinocyclocheilus grahami | reverse complement strand
CCATGGACCTGGAACCTGTCACCTGAAATGGTTCAACATTTAAATCCAGCAGCTGATTTTACCATTGATTAACTTTTTAATAATATTTATGGACAGATCATCTGCATGTTCATATTTATGACTGTAGTTGACTGGTGGTATATTTGTGAAGTGTTGTAGTTTAACTACCTTTTTAATAGACATGTAATGTAGTTAAAAAATGCATAATTTACCCCACATAATTCTTAGTCACAATGTAACAGAAGTAACACAAAAGAAGATATTTTGAAGAATGTTGGTGTCCAAACAGTTTCAGTTCCCATTGAGTTCCACTGTACATAGACAATACAAAGAAAGAATGCAAGAATACAAGTCAAGGGAACTGAAACTCTTTGGTTAGCACCATTCTTCAAAATATCATCTTTTTTTTGTTTGTAAACTATTCCTTTAATGATTGGAGAAATCCGGTGTACGTCACCAGAGAGAAGACTGTCATTTCACCATAAAATATTTTGATTAAAATGTAAAAATGCAACGCATGCATGGATTAATTGTTCTCAATCATTAAGATGCCAAACCATTTAGAAAACAGGTTGAATTTCCATTTCATGCCAACTTTAAGTATAGTAATGATGCACAATTACACCCCTGTAAGTTTGAAATTACATGAGATTGGGTAAATGATGAAATTGTCCACTTTAACCTTGAAGTCAGCTATTTCTAGGGTTGCAAAAAGGTGGAAAATTTCCAGTAAATTTCGGAAACATTCCAGAAATTTGGGAAAATATTCCAGGGATTTTTGTAAAGTTTCCGGTAATTTACCGGAAATTTTCCACCCCTTTGCAACCCTAGTTATTTCTTACATAGGCCTTTTGGATTAGATGTTACTTTGCAAATGCATGTAATTTATTTAGTAGGTATTGTATTACCATGATGCTAATATGTTAAAGAAAGAATAAGTCCTAAAGCATGCTTTCCTTGTTCACAGCGATTTCAGGCAGTGGCGTCCCCGAATGGATCGAGTTTATTGCTGTGTGGTTACCAACCTCCAATGGCTTCCTCAATTGTATCTTCTACTTCTGGATCAACCATAGCTTTAGAAGGAAATTCCATTTGGTTCTTCAGAAACTATGTCTAGGACTTTGTCCAGGTTCTGACATTGATTCAAGCTGCGTCAACTCGGTGGAATCTTCTGTGGTTCCCGGATGGAACGGTAACGGCTCACTCCATGAGCGGTTTTCTAGCTTGTCGTCCACCTGCACTCTGCTGACACTCATGCCACCTCAGACTAACGTGCGTCAAACAGAGCCGGTTTGAGATTCCTTTTAGTCTTGTGATCTGAAGTTTTAAATCTCTGGTGAAGTTGAATCATCATGAGTGCTACTGACATAACCTAACCTGCTCGGATGGAGGTTATTCCACTAAATGTCTTTTTAATCGCAAGTTAGCATTCAGAAACACTCATATTTCCCTTGTTTAATAGTTATTTGTGCCTTTATACTTCTTGATGGCACCTTCTCATATTCACTCAGAACTGTTTTTTTGGCCTAATTGAAGTCTAAAATGGTTTTGCATTGTTGATTGCCGTTTCAAGTTAAACACACGAGAGCCTTTGAAACATTTGCACACATTTCCTTATCTATTCATAAACCCAATATCAAGCAGCTGTGGAAGTTTAACCTTTAAATCTCAGTTATGTAGTTTATGCAGAAGGGGAAGTAATTAGCCAGGTACATAATGTAAAGGTCAGATCAAATATGCCTTTTGGCTTTAACCTTTTCCGTTTCATGACATTTCCATTGCATCTCTGAAGCAAACATTAATTTTTATTTTCAACTATGTAGGCTTTTTGGTCACTGTCAGACGTAGAGGAACATTGTACGACCAGCATTATCAAACTGTAAATAAACCATATGGGTGGGCTACGACGGACTGGCGCGAATGTTCGATTGAAGTTGTCATGCTCAGAGGCTGAAGCTTTGTGCATTATTTTGGCTGTGTCGTAATAGCATTACTATAAATCTAGATTTTAAGCTTTAAGTTTTAGCTTAAGTACTTATGCATTTTGACAATAAACCTCGTGGGCTTGATACAGTATGTAAGGGATGTGACGAAGTTTGCAGATGTTCCCACATCCCATATAAAGAAACTATGTGCTGCATTTTTGGGGGCAGTTTACCTTTTACAGCTCAGGGGGCATTTATTTATGTTTAATGGGAGAGCTGGAGCTCATGCTGGGCAAAAATGTGATAAATATTGCTCTCTGGAGTTTGTATAATGACTGTGAAACAATATATTTGCTTGTTTCCTGTGTAAACCTTGTTGGGGTTTTGATTCAAGGGGTCATAGTTACCGTGCACAAGTTCAGGGGTTTTCAAACTGTGGTCTGGGACAATAGGGATTTGCAAAATGTGAAATATTTTAGGCCTTTAAAATGTTTTTTTTTTTTTTTTTTAGCTTTAGAAGGGAAAGTTCACCCAAAACTAAAATTTGTCATTTTACTCACTCTCAAGTTGTTCCAAACCGTTTTCCAAAAGTTTTTTTTCTTTTTCTTTTTTTAGCACAAAAGAAGATATTTTGAAGAATGTGGGTAAATAAACAGCTGACAGTAGTCATAATATAGAAAAGATACTGTGGAAGTCAATGGCTACCGGGAGCTTTTTGGTTGCAACATTCTTCAAAATGTGTTTTTCTGTCAGGACCACTATCGTCAAAGATGATTGACAATTAGCATACAGTTTGGATTGGCGGTATGGTTCTGTTCTGGGCAAGAACTCCCTGTGCATCCATGCAGCCTAGCATGGATGAGAGCAGGGAGAGCAGCGATAACCCCCCCAGGGTAAACAGAACAGAACCAACATAAATGTATTGCAGATATCGTTAAAGTTCAATAATGTTATGTACACATTTTAGAATTAGTCTGATTCAAAGGAGAATCAGAAGGCTGAATCCTGACTGATAGAGGAGGAGTTGGGGATGGAGGAGGGTAATTAGCTATTGATCAATGCGAAAACTGCTGATACTACTGCGGGACCTTATATATGAATATTTAGGTGTCGTATTCCCATAGGTTGATGGGGATCAGCTGAGAGTCAGCTGATGCGAGCTTGACTAACGTGACCTGCCAGAACTAACGCTACGCTTGATTTTTGTTCAACAGAAGAAAGAAACTCATACAGGTTTGGAACACGTGGAGGATGAGCAAACCGTCATTTTTGGGTGAACCATCCTTTTAATGAATTTGATATTGCTGTTTAATTTTTCATTCTTCTTTCAAAATGTGGAAATTAATAAATTTTTATTTTATTGACCGCCATGTTTTATTGTATTTTTATTTATGAGTTATGTATTATTATTATTCTCGCCATATAGAGTCATCTTTAGACTGCTAACTTCACTTTATAAAATCAAAAATTCTCTCAAACATTATAAATGGACCTCATGCATGGGGAGAGAGAGGGAAAAAATATTATTTTTAAGGGTCCTTGGCATCATCATTTTGAAGTTTCCTGGTCTTTTTTTATCACGTTTGACCATATAAGCTCCATCTCACCTCCGAAAAAATTGCATACATACCCCCAAGGGCTATAGAAAACAGCCCTCATTAAGGCTGCAGCATATACAATAAACTTTCTTATTTGTGATGTGGGAACATCAGCTGTGAACCTCAGTGCTA
The DNA here is from genome assembly GCF_001515645.1 of Sinocyclocheilus grahami. Lineage (NCBI taxonomy): Eukaryota > Metazoa > Chordata > Actinopteri > Cypriniformes > Cyprinidae > Sinocyclocheilus > Sinocyclocheilus grahami. Next base: position 1,354,405 of record NW_015505641.1, on the reverse strand, counting down.
CCTCAGCAACTTCTGTAGTGCTGCAGGAGATCGGATCAATTCAGCTCTTCTCTCGCGCTTTGTAATGGAGAAAAATGAGGAGTATATAGTCTCACCTAAATACTATTATGGTGGTCATATCAAATCAGCTTCCAGCATCCTTGTTTTGAGTTTAAGAGTTAAATCTGCATCGGTCAATAAAGACTGTTTTGCACCTTCTGATCTGTTCAGCTGCATAGAAAAGTAGTGTTGAGTTTAACAAGACCATCACATGAGACTGATTAAACCAGCTTCTTAACAGCAAATCTACACTAATGCACAAGTATAGGAAGCTACTGTACAGCGACACCTTGGGGGGGTTGTTGAAGTGCTGCTAATGTGAAACTGATTTTTAAAAACACCTCGTGTGGTTCAGTTGCTAGCTGGGCAGTGACTTTGTTGTCATGGTGATCAAATCACGTGGAAGCCCTTATGCCACTTGGAGTTGCTGCAGACCACCAAACAGACACTCAAATGCTGTCTCCTTCTAATCAGCAAGAACAATGAAGGAGATGCTTGCTCATTTACTGTTGTGTTGAGAATTGATCAGATCCTACTAGAAAAATCTGCACACACACACACACACACACACACACACATTTTTATGAAAGAACCATGTCATTTTAGCTTGCTTGTCTTTGAGCTTTTATCACAAAATGTGTTTTACTGAACTCGTACCCGAGTGCTTCACATTACAAGTACAATGCTGTATCAGGTGGGCTACCGAGCAAGTTTACTTTGTCAGAAAACCCGTACATATGGAGCTGGTTATGTGACGCAAACATCAAAATGTGTTTGTTTAGTATTGTGCAAGGAATTGAGTGAAAGTAAATCTATTCATTAATAATCTGCATTTGTAACCATAACTTGTGTGAACGGAATAAAAGTTGTTGGTGTTTTTCTCCCACTTGTGTTCATTTCAGCCGGAAACTGCAGTGAATTGTGGGCCCATGTATAGTTATGCTTTTGGAGTTTTGCAAAAATGTAGAGTTACTGAACAGTCAAATAACACTTCATAACATAATCGCCATGACAGCTCATCAAAATTCAGGATTATTTGAGATTCAGCCATGTGTAGTGACATCTGATAGCTTCATCTGTGCCAGCTGGACCTGCCAAAGCAGCATTCTAATTATACTGATTGTAATGAGAGCCTCTTTTTACATTCTCATCATTATATATCTCCTTAAAAACATGGCCATTGCTAGACCATGTTTAGGGGGACTTCAGCTGTCCCTCGTCTTTTATCTCAGCTCTCCTAAAAATCTGAGATTCTATGAATATTATTTCTTATTACTAGATACAGCGGTTGCAGCAACCATGCTTTTAGAAAATTTCACAATAAATACTCCCCTTTCCAGCCACAGACTAGCTTTAAAAAAAAATGTTTCTCTCCTTTTGATGGCAGATGCAACATACTGTATTTGCTTAGAGCAGCAAGTCTGCTTCTCTGTTCCCTGATTTCCAGTCTAGTGAGATCACAAAAAGCGCAACCAAATGCACCATTTTTTACAGATACATACCATTCTCACAGCCACTTGAAATTTTAATAGATTTTATCTACAAATGAATAATAATTGTACATAAATTGCACGTACAGCTCCAACAAATTTCGTATCTGAAACTAAATATTAGATATCACCCCTATGTAAAAAAAAATAAAAATGTGCAAACATAACCAACATTTAAAGGTGTACTCATTTTAAATTAAAATTAAATCTTTGTTTGATTATTGGCGATACAACAGTCATACTGACACCTAGTGGTGTGAATGTAATATCCCAAAAATGTTTTCAGTTATTAATGCCATTGTAGCATTTTGCTATTGACAAAGATACATGATGATTAATTTATTCCATGAGTGAATGTGTCTTATAACAGGAAGGTTATTGAGATAAAGTGAGAAAATTCAGCTGGTCATGTGATCTCAACATGGCGGCCCCCATAAGGGCGCTAGCTCCATGTAGAATAAATCAGATTGTATTATGCTACTGATACCACTGGAGTGTTCATTTCATGTGAGCATACATCATTTTAAACATTTTTCAAAAGTGCAATTCATTTCTTAATGAATGGTAAAACTTTATTATAATGAGCAAAAATTACTGAGTGCTCCTTTAAAGGGATAGTTCACCCAAAATTGAAAATTCTGTCATCATTTACTTACTGTACCCTCAGGTTGTTCCAAACTTGTTCTACCTTCTGTGGAACAAAAAAGATGATAATTTGAAGATGGTCCCCATTGACTTCTATAATATATATATATATGCATAATGTAAAAATGCATAATCTATATATTTGTATAATATATTATTGTCCAACTATTGTGGATCAGTTCCTTAGTGCTACACATTGCCCCATCTAAATGCATTCACTGCCACCTTGTGGCCAGATTTAAAACTTTCAAAAGTGTAGACACCACTAGAAAAGCATCCTATTGTATAAACCCAGTTATATCGGTTCTCATTTTATTTTATTATCTATAGTGAGCAAGAACTACACTCTTAAAAATAAAGGTGCTTCACGATGCCATAGAAGAACCTTTTTGTCTAAATGGTTCCATAAAGAACCTTTAACATCAGAAGAACCTGTCTGTTTCACAAAGGGTTCTTGGTGGCGAAAAGGTTCTTGAGATTATAAAAAGGTAAGAAAGAGATGGTTCTTTAAAGAACCTTTGACTGAATGGTTCTTTGTGGAACTAAAAATGGTTCTTCTATGGCATCACTTGAAGAACCTTTTGAAGCACCTTTATTTTTTTAAGAGTGTAGCCAGTATTACAAAGCAACCAAAACGACTTATCCTGAAAGAGCTTATCAATGTATTGCATTGTGTTTGGTTAGGACATGTGATTCCCTTTAATAAAGGTTTACATCATTCTTTGTTCAAGGTCACAAGCTTATAATTTATTGTAAACATGCACACACACACACACACACACACAATGAACTATTGTATAAGGTGAGCAATGGTTATTTGACAAAAACACTTAGTAGCTGCATGCAAAGTTCTTTAGTGTATAAGAAACATCATTTTTGAACATTTTATTTTTTATCATATATTTTAAACACATATTCAACATCACAGCCAGTCTTCCCGAAACCCTACCCTTTTAAAAATATAGGTTCTTCTCTTGACAGAACAATGTAAATTAAGAACATTTAACATCAATGACACATGCTTTGGGATGGCAAAAGGTTTTTGGAGTAAAACGGTCTAAGAAACAGGGGGAAAAAAAAACAAAACCTTTAGACATGTACTGTATATTTTTTTTACAAAACCTGGAACACAGAAAACCATACATAGCCTACACCAACATGAGGGGAAACCATCTTTATTCTTTAAAGTAAAACTTTACACATGCATAAATATATACATAAGTGGACTGTAAAATGTGATCTAAATAAAAGGTGGTAGGAGAAGGACTAAACAGGAGGGCAGGACATCAGCTGCAAGTCACTTCAGTGATGCTACAAATCAAAGTACACTGAAGTCTAACGAAAAGAAAACTTTCTTGCAACAACATGCAATAACACAGAGAACGTGAAATTACCCCATCGTGGCAACCCAAAACTTCACTCTTGCGGAGTTTGAGTGAGATAGCAATCAAATCCATACACTGAAGACAGACCTTACAAGTGTCCACACTGTGAAAAAAAAGTCATTGCTCCTGTATTTCTCTGAGAGAGAGAAAGCACACTGGAGAAAAGCCATTACATTGCCCAGTTCAGAAACAATCCAACCTAAAGGAAGTCACAATGTGCAAGCTCTCAATTGCTGATTACAAGAGGAGAAAAAGCAGCCCAGTTTGTGTAAATAGGGTGAAATTTGATCTGATAAAACAAACTTGCAGTAGTAAAAACTAGTGAAAAAGGCAAAATAGTGTCCACATCAAAGTTGTGATAGAAGCGAGGGGTCCTGGCCGTGATGGTTAGTAACCATTTCAGGTTGGTCCAGTCTCACTCTAACTACCTCGGCTTTCCTAAGGGCCTGAAGGTTTTCTCAAGTGTTGCAAGGAATCGAATCCTCCCTTGAAAGCAGGTCTCCATAGACAAAAACACACACACACATATATATATATATATATATCAAACAAAACTTGGACAACAGTTTTTCACTTGATAAATATTTCTTGACCACTCTTCTGGACTTGTAAAGGTTTTTTTTTTGCATGTTTTCAGAGTAAGAAGCATCATCAGCTTCAGATATGCCTCATCTCACTACTGTAGCTCCAATCACCTGCCACACAATTATAATAACAGCTGAGTGAACAAGTTAATATGGCATGATGTACATTCACATAATCTTTTTTTTCCCCCATAGCTCAAAACAGTATCTAGCATTGGCAACATTTTGGAGGGCTGAGAAAATCACAAAAACTCAAAGGCTGAAAGTATAAAATATTTGAGTGGTCCATCATGCACCATCATGACTCCAACAACCGTCACACTTTAAAGGGGTCATATGATAACTCACTTTCTCTTTGGAGTGTTACAAAATCTTGGTGCATAAAGAAGATCTGTAAAGTTGCAAAGACTAAAGTCTCAAATCCAAAGAGATATTCTTTATAAAAGTTCAGAATCAGCCACGCCTACCTAAAACGGCTCGTTCTAACACGCTCCCACATGTCTACATCACTATGTGGGAAGATTTGCATAACGCCGCCCAAATGTTCACACAAAGAAAGAAGGCGTAACTTTTATTCTCGCTGTATTATTGTTGTTGCCGCCGCCATGTCGTGAAGGCGCTGTGCGCTTCGTTGTGAAAGCGAAACTACTTTGTTTGGCCTTTCAAAAGCAAACGAAATCTGCTTCGTCATGCCTGGAGCTGATCCGTGCTGGATAATCTAACCCAGAGATTTCCAAACCTGTTCTGATCTTTTATGTCTCTCTCATCTAACACACCTGATTCAACTAGCTCATTAGTAGAGACTGCAAGACCTGAATTAGGTGTGTCTGATGAGTGAGACATACTAACCCAATGGTTCCCAGCCACGATGAACTGATGATCTGAATCAGGTGTGAACTGAGACGTCCTTCAAAATGGCTGAGGTCAATCGGTTTCCGGGTCATAGGATGGAGGAGCGAGGAAAAGAGGAGGGATATTGAGAAGCACCCTTTGTCTAACCTACTGTGGCACAAGTAAGCGATTTGTTAACAGGGAGTACGTTTACTGAAACTTACAGATCAAAACATTCTTTATCTCAACTGTTTAGTCAATTAACAATTTTCAAATATGGCATTAAATCTTTTACTCCGTTTTCATAAAGACAGTCTACTTGTCTATATTAAACGTTAAATATATTTGAAAACAGCTGTTTTTTCTTATTAATGCAGCCTCATACTACAATCTGCAGATTTAAG
>NW_015505641.1:1347516-1348880 GCF_001515645.1 Sinocyclocheilus grahami | reverse complement strand
TGAGGCAAGCTGGAGCTAAACTCTGCAGGACACCGGCCCTCCAGGGACGAGTTTGGGCACCGATATCAGTTGAGCACACATGGCACTCCTCACTAGCTGATTAGATATGCAAATGAGGAAGCGTTGCTCTCTACCTAGCACGAAATGAAAACTCTGCAAAAGTCATTAGCGAATTCATTCAGGGAAGGTTTTGTTATTTTTGGTTTGAGGGAAGAGACCAATGACAATCAGCGAATGAATGCAGTATCTAAAAACCCCACATCTGCTCGCTTGTATCATACTTAATTCAGAACAACAATTAGAAAAAAACTGAATAGCAGTGGTGTAAATGTATTTTGTCTTGCAAACCTGAATCCTTTAAAAAGCACATGCAACTTTTTTTTGTAATGCATACAGGAGTGTACAATAATAATAATAATCATAATAATGAAAGGATTGTATAATAATTAGTATTGTTTTGGGGTATTAAAGCTACTTAAATATGCCTATTATTGAGACTTGAATATTTGCACTCAATTACATTTTAAAGATAAAAATAAAAAAATGACTTAATTTCACCTTCAAACTTAAAGTACTATAATTGTAGTACTTTGGGTGGGTATATATATATATATATATATATTTAGTTAGTCAGTCTAGTCTATACACATGTATGTGTGTGTGTGTGTAACAGATCATTATGAAATAATGATAGACAATGAAGTCCATTAGCCTGCATTCATGCATCAGATGTAACTGTCCACATTGATTATTGTGAAGAGACATTATTGTGAAAAGTCACTACCACAGCAGATATATAAATGTTTTAATCAGGGGTTTATATGGTTTTGCCATCTATGGTTGTGTCCTAAAATCTTTTGTAATCAGGATATTGGATAATAAGGAATCTGCACTCTTTTTTTTAAATTATTATTTAAATTTTTCCTCGAAACCTACCTAAAAGTTTGCCTCAACTTTTAGTATGTTTTTGGCAAGATTATTAGATTTGAGATATTAGACGATTTCTTTGCTTTTACGCCTCTAAACAGACACTTCTAACGCATCTGGTGATCAACACAGCAGTCCGATCACAAAATAATCCACGCACAAAAACAAAAAGGTATTTAGGACTTTTCAGTATTAAGGACTTTTGGGGTTGTGTAACGTGAGACCAACGTGCGCCTAAAATGCATGTGACGTTTGGCGGTCTCGTGATGATCAGTTCCTGATTCTGATTGGCTGCTACTATCTCCGTCACTGGTCGTGTGCCGAGTGAACTGAGCGCCGATTGGCTGGTTTGGTTCGAGCGAATGGATTGGGTCATTTCTCGTGACTGGTGGCAGTGTTGCCAAGTCCGCGGTTTTCCCGTGGAATTGGGCTACTTT
>NW_015505641.1:1345775-1346535 GCF_001515645.1 Sinocyclocheilus grahami | reverse complement strand
CCAAAAAAACTTGTATTTTACCCCCCTTGAATATGATTTTTTACACATTCCGTTTTTCTACTCAAAGCGATTAGGCGGGATTTTGTTGTGAAAACCTGGCAACCCTGACTGCTGGTGAACTGGTGTGCCGGCTCGGCGAGAACTGAATTGGACGGGTTAAAAGGTGTATTAAAAAACCGCTTCAAGCTAAACGATCACCGTTAAAACCTGCGCTCTGGTTTCCGCCGAATCTGCGTGAAATATGGAGGAAGAAACGGAGATCTCGGTGAAAAGAGAGAACCAGGACACGAAGGATGAAAATACGGACAGCGGTGTGAAATATTACACACGCGAGGAGGTTCAAGCCCATAACATGAGCAAAGACACATGGCTCATAATCCACGATAAAGTTTACGATATCACAAGTTTCATGGAGGAGGTAAGAGGGCTGCAGTTTCAGCGTGTCCTGATACAACCACACAGCACTAAATCCTGCACGGTTTTACCTTGCTTCCTTGTGTTTATACATCTTAAATACGGACTAGTATTGTTTATTTTTAGTTGGAGTGTCTTTAGACTCGAGAAACAAGCTGCTGACAAGATTATCAAAGTTTCTGTGGCTCCATTAGTGTGCTAGCATACTAGATTCAGTGCAGTAAACAACACTCTGGAGGATTAAACTGGCTCTCTACGGAAATATTGTGTTGGAAGGCATTGCATGGTTGGGTATTGGCCACATAGCTGCTCGGCTAGCCTAGCTTACCCTTTGCCATTCAACCCC
>NW_015505641.1:1337407-1344324 GCF_001515645.1 Sinocyclocheilus grahami | reverse complement strand
GGGAATCTGTCTTACTACGCTTTTTAAATATATGCTATGCAGTAAACAAACTATATTCTCTCTATATGTATAATCATCGTCTTTAAATCACTATGCTTTTCCATCACTGTTAAGTTCATTGTCATACACAATACTTCATGGGATTGTAGTTCTGTCCCTCTTTAAAGCTGTTAAGTACCGTATTTACATATTTATTTTCTAATGAGTGGTTGTAATATTCTGATCCACTTCCTGGACCACGCCCGCGGTACACTGCATGTTTTTAAGGGTTAACTTCGTGACATATGAAAAAAAAAAAATTAAGATACAACCAGCACAGCAGGTATAATCAGTGTTTTTGTCTGACTGCCAACAACGCTTCATGTTGTGATCCCATTGTGTTTTTACCAAAAAAAAAAAAAAGAAGGTGGAATGTTTAAAAAGAGGGGGGATGTTTTTATTCCCCCCCCCCCCTTTTTCAGTGTGTTCAAAGTTGTGTTACTCAATACCAGTAAGACTTCCAGTGATTCTGAGGTTTGTTCGGGTTAAGGAACAAACCTCAGAGTGTCACCTTTCAAAAGAGAGGTTCAAGAACAGCATGCAATTTACTTTGGGTATGCCTTTTTTTAGGCATTTTAAATTTTACAGGAATACTAAGGAATTATTTTAAAATCCCTATGGAAAAAAATGAATGGAGAGAAAAAAAACAAAAAACACTCCAGGAACCAAAAGTGCATTAATACACTATAAGAACCGGTTCTTGGATTCTAACCCTTCCATTAACATGTTTTGTACAAAAGGCTTACACCGAAATCTTGATGTTAGTTGCCAGAGTGTCAAACTTTCTCACCATTGTTTGTATCATAACCTTTGAATTGTAAAGAGAGATTAGAGGTTGAATATTGTGCAACAGATGTCATCATGTCACGCAGTGCCGGTGTCCAAAGGATATCATTTATAAACCTTTGTCTTCTTTTCTTTGACAGCATCCAGGAGGTGAAGAGGTTCTGCTAGAGCAAGCAGGTGCAGATGCAACAGAAAGCTTTGAGGATGTGGGTCATTCCACAGATGCCAGAGAGATGCTCCAGCAGTATTACATCGGCGAACTACATATGGTAGTGCTGCTTGCTTTTCTTAAAGGTTTATTGGTTTAAAGATGAGCCAAGAAAGTCTTTAGAAAGTGTTTTGTTCCAACTTGTACGTGACATTTTTGTGAAAATAATCGTCTAGCCTAGGACTGCAACTACTGTTATTTTGATAATCGATTATGTCTGATTTAAAAATCCAAATTTTATGTTTTGGTATTTTATAAAAAAAAAGTGATTCTACATCTCGCTCGGTATTGTCCAAACAGTGTGCAAATTGAAGTTTGTGATATTTAAAATGGAGTTTGAGACTCACTGCCAGGACGAGCCTTTATGCAAACCGGAAATACTGGAATGGATTTCTAACGTTCTAATGTCGAATTTAAGTTATGTGTGGAGGAAAACATGTCTCAAATAGATTAAATGCTTATGAGTATGTTTGAAGCTTAATATGAAGCTTTCTCAAGTTTAGGATTACTTGGACCATGTACGTTTCCTACAGTAGTTCACTCTGTGCCCTTTTTAAATGTGTACTTTCTATAGAAATGTGTTATTCTCTGAAGTAAAAGAACGTAAACTGTGGATGTTTTCCATGCACACGCAAATGTCATTAATCGATTGTAAAGTTTTTTTTTTTTTATTATTATTGGTTATTAGTGATTTTATCCATTAGTTGTCCCTAATCTAGTCTGTGTCTTCAAGCATGTGTAAAGTCATGCATTTTAATAATGCCTATTTGTCCGTTTCAGGATGATCGAAAGAAAGAATCAAAAAAGGTACTTTTTCGATTGTAAAGTTTTTTTTTTTTTATTATTATTGGTTATTAGTGATTTTATCCATTAGTTGTCCCTAATCTAGTCTGTGTCTTCAAGCATGTGTAAAGTCATGCATTTTAATAATGCCTATTTGTCCGTTTCAGGATGATCGAAAGAAAGAATCAAAAAAGGTACTTTTATTATTATTATTTTTTAAATACCATGACCTTTGTGACTGATGCGCAAACATATTGACTGTCATGTAAAAGTTGTTGCAGTTTGTTAATGTTTGCTCGCTTTATCACATTTCCATTCTAGGAAGTTTACATCACCACTTCCAAAGACTCCAGGTGAGAATTCAGAATATGTTCTGCATAAACTATGGTACTCATGCTTGTTTAGTTTTTTTTAAACCACTGTTTGTTATTTGCTCAGGTCATGGACCACCTGGTTGATTCCCGCCGTAGCTGCTGTACTCGTGGGCGTCATGTACCGTTACTACATGTTGGAGCACAAATCCTCCTGAACACTTTGTCACGATATATATTTCTCTTGTCTGGAGGCCTTGACTTGTTTGAGTGAGTGAGTCCGCAAGATCACTCTCTAAACTCCTGCTCATCCTCTCTTCTTTAGTTTCCACTCAACTAGCTATTTGGAAAAGGTCCAAAGCCCATTGGTTCATTTCAACTTTTTTTTTTTTCCTACTAGAATTCACAGTCCTGTCTAACCATTATCTAAGCATTATCTTGATCACGCTTTCTGTCATCGGATTGTCACACGTTTTTAGAAATGTACTTGGAAATGACTTCAACTCCTTTAAATTAATCTAGAGCAGGGATCCTCAAATCTGGCCCACGAGATCCACTTTCCTGCAGAGTTTAGCTCTAACCCTAATCAAACACACCTGAGCATGCTAATCAATGTCTTCAGGATCATTAGACAATCACAGATAGCTGAGTTTGATCAGGGTTGGAGCTAAACTCTGCAGCGCATTGGCCTTCCAGGGAAAGATTTGAGGAACCCTGATCTAGAGTGTAGTTGAAAAGATCAGGCCCTTCAGGACAGGTCCGACTTTTGCTAATGGATTTTAATTCTCTGATCATTTTGACAAATCACACGTCCACAGTCTTCACATAGCTGCTGATTGATGTTTGTCAGTGAATTGCCTTGGGTTATTACCCAAGGATGTTGACCAAATGATTCAAGTGGAGTTGAAAGATACAGTACATCTCCAAGAGAAGAGCGTGGAGTCGTGCTATTATAAAGACATTGCTGTTTTAAATGCAACATGGTGTAAAGGGATGGTTCGCCCAAATATGAAAATTGTCATTTACTGACCCTCGTGTCATTCCAAACCTGTACGACTTTCTTTCTTCTGTGAAAAACACAAAATAATGATATTTTAAAGAATGTTGGTAACCATGACCAAGTTTTGGTCACCATTGACTTCCATTGTATGGAGACGGGAAAAAAAAAATTGATGTTCCACAGAAGAAAGTAAGTCAAACGGATATGAGGGTGAGTAAACGATGGCAGAATTTCATTTCTGGGTGAACTATCCCTATAAGGAGAACTCGAAAATATTGTCATTTTTATTTTATTTTTTTCCAAATGTCATATCACTTTTGCACGGATGTGCAATTGCTGAAACGTAGCATAGAGTTACAGTCATACAGTGCTTTGTTACATTTTACACTCCTTTCTTACAATGAAGATTTCTATAGTGTGCTACCTGTATCTGCCAACTTGAAATCGACTCCATTATTCAGCCTTTTTGTAATGCATTTGAGAGATCTTTAAATGTTGATTTTTTTTAACAATTTATTTCATTGTCGGTAAGAACATTAGTTTTGGGAAGTGTGTGATACATGAACCGTTGTACAGCTTGTAGAGTACCTGTTCATTACTCTTATGCATATGCTTCTCTAATGAATTGTTCTTAGCATTTCAAGCACTTGCATGTATATTCTAGCTTCTCTTGGAATTAGGTCAGGTCATGAAAAATCATTATATGCAAGTGTTGCCCTTAACGTTCAAAAGTATAAGTAAACCAAAATGTCTACTTTTGTTTGCTTCTTTTCTGTACTTGTTGTTAAATCTTGCATTTCTTTTCCAAACAATATTGCATTTAAATAGTTTTTAATGAAACGCATTGAGTGAGTCATTATTATGCATTTATGTAGTCATATATTTGAATAATCCGCATGCATCATTACTATTGGATGATACAAACCATTTCTCTTCGTAGATCTTTTTTTTTTTCTCTGAGTTTTATTCCGAGTGTCATATTTGTGTTTGCCTTTTAAAATCATTTGACATTCCTGCCCCAAGAAATGTGCAAATTAATTATTTTCCTGCCAGGCCGAGTCAATGTGTTCAGCTATGTCTAACGATTGATGTTCATGTTTGTGTGCATATGTATAGTTATTGATGACATTGTCATGTTTTTTTTCATTGGCTCACATATTAATGTCATCATAATTTAATTATAGTGGGAAAAGAACAAGTGTGTTCGTCTATAGATCCCTATCTGCTCTTTCAGTTCAACAACAGGAAAAATCAGAGTTCAAGGCCTTTATTATTGCTCAGTCATATATTTAATTACAAATTCTAATTTATCTATCAGATTAGGATTATTTGTGGCATGTCATCGTGAATATGACTGATTTACTGAATCGGTGTGTGTTTGTTAAAGGTTTCAATAAATGTTTAAAAATGCAAATTTATTTGTGCAGTATGTAATCATTCTTTGTATATGGTATTTTAGACTGGACAAAATCAGGGAGATGCATAGGTAGTATTAGTGCTAAAGTGTTTTTGGATGGTATAACAATATGTGACAGTGCATGTGTTACTGGTTATTTCTGTATATTTTAAATTTGACTTAATTTAAAATCATTTTGTGCTTAAAAAAATGAAGTACGCTTTTGAACGCCATGAGTTATGGCACTACATGATTACAATAAACATGATTAAAATGATTTAGCTTTGTCTTCACTCTGTGTGGTTACAAGATTGTCGCAAGCAGCTTCGCAAAAAATAATTACTAAATATGATTCACTGTAAATATGCCAGTAACTGAACCGGAGCCTTTGCACGGCATAGAAATACAATAATTTGTATGATTCTGTGCTTTCACACACTTTCAAGAAAAGAGATTGAAATAAATAAATGAATGAAATTAAAATAAATAATGAAGTATGCTGGGAAACTATTCATGTGAGGAAGAAATGTTTTGAAGTTGTTAAGTCTGACTCATTGAAGTGAATCGGTTCTTTCGGACGAGTCGTTTCAATTGAATCACCAATTCGCTAGTCATCACGCAAAAATGTTTCCAGGCGTCCACGAGCAGCGCTTGTTTAACATGCTGTTATCAACACGTTTTCAATGAGCTTCGCGAATATAAAAACGCAATGAACTGCGACATTTCGCCGGTTCGTACAATAATTTACGAACGCTTGAATGAATCGTTTGAAACAGCCGGTTCCCAATAGTGATTAATTCAGGAATCGGATGTGACGTTACTAAGCTGTGAATGCTGGGATTGTAATGGCGGCCTACTGTACACACAGTTGACGTTTACCGCTATGCTATTTCATTGAGTGTTGTTATTATATCATACATTACATAAGTTTCATCATACCGTGTAGAACAGGTTTGAGGAACTTATATGACTGGCATCTGAGAACATCGTTCGAAAGGTAAACCCGTTTTGTTTTCTCTTGTGAATGAGGAGTTTCTCACAGGACTGCTGTAAGTTACAATAGCAAACATAAAGAGCTTCATCGTGTAACGTTACATCAGTCAGCCGTTTAACCATCAGCAGGAACTATCAGTATTATAAATGACCTTTTGCAGTGGCATGTGGCAAAACTTGCCGCTTGAATTGTTCAGGGGCCATTTTAGACACATTTATATGACAAGTTAACACTTAAACGTACATTTTCCAGTTTTTGACTTATCCTAAATCACATGAAATCATATTAATGTCATGTTTTATCAGCATGTGTTTACCTAGATCATAAAGACTGTGTTTTTGACCCACATTAGTAACTTTTGGCAACCTCTTTTAGATCCTTTACCAGAAATCCATCAGCTGAGTGCTGTGGACAAGACCTCAGCAGAGATGGAAGATGATTCCTCCCTGCATCGACTGGAAGGGAGTGACCCCAGTGTTCAGGTCGGGGGGCTGATAGTGAAGAAGAAGAGTGCTTCAACAGAACAGCATGTGTTCAGAGCTCCCGCTCCACGAACCTCGCTCCTGGGCCTCGATCTGCTGGCCGCACAGAAACGCAAGGAGCGCGAGGGCAAGGAAAGTCTGGATGATCAACCCAAGAAATCCAAGGTGTCGTCCTACAAGGACTGGGAGGAGGGACAAAGTGATTCGGGGTCTGATGATGAAAATCAAGAAGATGGCGATAGCAGGAATGGGAAAAAGGAAAGGTGGGTTGTTCATCAAGAAAATAATTTGCATTACAGAGACATCAAGTTTTTCTTTTTTTAAGAATAGTGAGTCTCGTTCACTAAAATGTGTATACTTAAATGTATTCTATATCTATGAAAAATTGCAACACGCACACAAAAATCACATAATGTGGGTGGCCTTATAACAGTGTTAAAGGGGTCATAGGATGTTGCCTAAACAGAACATTGTTTTGTGTATTTGGTGTAATGAAATGTTTATAAGGTTCAAAAAACACATTATTTTCCACATACTGTACATTATTGTTTCTCCTCTATGCCCCGCCTTTCTGAAACGCGTCGATTTTTACAAAGCTCATCGGTCTGAAAAGCGAGGTGTGCTGTGATTGGTCAGCTATCCAGAGCGTTGTGATTGGTCGAATACCTCAAGCGTGTGATGGAAATATTACGCCCCTCACCATACTGTGATGCCCTGTCCGGCCGGAGCGATGATTCAAAAACATGAAAACCCATTATAAACGAGGCATTTGTTGCATCCAGTGGGGACATAATTACGGATTATAATGACTTATACTGTCTTTTTATGCGTTGCGTTGCATCGCGCCGCGTAAACATAAAACCATGTCTGCATTTGTGATCGGAGAAATGACAAACAACAAGCCCTACTCTACACTGC
>NW_015505641.1:1294759-1334931 GCF_001515645.1 Sinocyclocheilus grahami | reverse complement strand
AAGTACCCCCCCATTTACTGAAATTAATAATTCAGTAACACATTAGCATGTTCACAGTTCTGTGACGTTGATCACATGGCATGCAGGTAAACAAAATATGATTTATTTTGATTTGATTTGAAATTTTTTTTTTTATATGGTTAATTGTTAGCTTTTCATTAAACTTACAAAACCCCTGCAGTTCCTTCACAAACCACAGTTTAGGAAACCTTTACGTAATGTAATAAAAAAAGAATTATATAAATCATATCAAGTAATTATAATAAATAATCATCACTAAAAGCTAGACATTATCTTTAAAATGTTTTACTAAGTAGTTCCCTTTAATTTGCAGCAAGAGAAACTGAAGTGACTTTATTGTGTCTCAGATGTGTTGAAGCTGGTTGGTCAGATTTCGGTTTGAGATCTCTAAACCAGAACATAACCTGCTATGGAGTAGGTTAGCCATGGAGCGTAATTTACTATGGTGATGATAAACGCCACAAAAAACCAAGCCACTTTCATGGCTCCTATAACCCAGTGTTGGTGCAAACTAACCTGAAACTTACCTTGCTAGCCAGAAAACCGGCATCATGGTATAGGCCTCTGGTAGAAAAACTACATTACCCATGATTCTGCAAACAAATCTCCACCATCAAAGAATCCCAACAAGCAAATTGCACATTCTTGCTCGCTCCTATGAAGCACTGTGAATGACGTGGGAATCTGTCTTACTACGCTTTTTAAATATATGCTATGCAGTAAACAAACTATATTCTCTCTATATGTATAATCATCGTCTTTAAATCACTATGCTTTTCCATCACTGTTAAGTTCATTGTCATACACAATACTTCATGGGATTGTAGTTCTGTCCCTCTTTAAAGCTGTTAAGTACCGTATTTACATATTTATTTTCTAATGAGTGGTTGTAATATTCTGATCCACTTCCTGGACCACGCCCGCGGTACACTGCATGTTTTTAAGGGTTAACTTCGTGACATACGAAAAAAAAAAAATTAAGATACAACCAGCACAGCAGGTACAATCAGTGTTTTTGTCAGACTGCCAACAACGCTTCATGTTGTGATCCCATTGTGTTTTTACAAAAAAAAAAAAAAAGTAGGTGGAATGTTTTTATTCCCC
The DNA here is from genome assembly GCF_001515645.1 of Sinocyclocheilus grahami. NCBI lineage: Eukaryota > Metazoa > Chordata > Actinopteri > Cypriniformes > Cyprinidae > Sinocyclocheilus > Sinocyclocheilus grahami. Next base: position 1,333,806 of record NW_015505641.1, on the reverse strand, counting down.
CCCCCCCTTTTTCAGTGTGTTCAAAGTTGTGTTACTCAATACCAGTAAGACTTCCAGTGATTCTGAGGTTTGTTCGGGTTAAGGAACAAACCTCAGAGTGTCACCTTTCAAAAGAGAGGTTCAAGAACAGCATGCAATTTACTTTGGGTATGCCTTTTTTTAGGCATTTTAAATTTTACAGGAATACTAAGGAATTATTTTAAAATCCCTATGGAAAAAAATGAATGGAGAGAAAAAAAACAAAAAACACTCCAGGAACCAAAAGTGCATTAATACACTATAAGAACCGGTTCTTGGATTCTAACCCTTCCATTAACATGTTTTGTACAAAAGGCTTACACCGAAATCTTGATGTTAGTTGCCAGAGTGTCAAACTTTCTCACCATTGTTTGTATCATAACCTTTGAATTGTAAAGAGAGATTAGAGGTTGAATATTGTGCAACAGATGTCATCATGTCACGCAGTGCCGGTGTCCAAAGGATATCATTTATAAACCTTTGTCTTCTTTTCTTTGACAGCATCCAGGAGGTGAAGAGGTTCTGCTAGAGCAAGCAGGTGCAGATGCAACAGAAAGCTTTGAGGATGTGGGTCATTCCACAGATGCCAGAGAGATGCTCCAGCAGTATTACATCGGCGAACTACATATGGTAGTGCTGCTTGCTTTTCTTAAAGGTTTATTGGTTTAAAGATGAGCCAAGAAAGTCTTTAGAAAGTGTTTTGTTCCAACTTGTACGTGACATTTTTGTGAAAATAATCGTCTAGCCTAGGACTGCAACTACTGTTATTTTGATAATCGATTATGTCTGATTTAAAAATCCAAATTTTATGTTTTGGTATTTTATAAAAAAAAAGTGATTCTACATCTCGCTCGGTATTGTCCAAACAGTGTGCAAATTGAAGTTTGTGATATTTAAAATGGAGTTTGAGACTCACTGCCAGGACGAGCCTTTATGCAAACCGGAAATACTGGAATGGATTTCTAACGTTCTAATGTCGAATTTAAGTTATGTGTGGAGCATGGGAAACTCATGCATGTCCCATACAAATTCATTCATTACTCAAAACAGCACATTCACTTCACAGGCAATGGTGGATTCGTAGTTAGCTACTTGTCCGTTTCAGGATGATCGAAAGAAAGAATCAAAAAAGGTACTTTTATTATTATTATTTTTTAAATACCATGACCTTTGTGACTGATGCGCAAACATATTGACTGTCATGTAAAAGTTGTTGCAGTTTGTTAATGTTTGCTCGCTTTATCACATTTCCATTCTAGGAAGTTTACATCACCACTTCCAAAGACTCCAGGTGAGAATTCAGAATATGTTCTGCATAAACTATGGTACTCATGCTTGTTTAGTTTTTTTTAAACCACTGTTTGTTATTTGCTCAGGTCATGGACCACCTGGTTGATTCCCGCCGTAGCTGCTGTACTCGTGGGCGTCATGTACCGTTACTACATGTTGGAGCACAAATCCTCCTGAACACTTTGTCACGATATATATTTCTCTTGTCTGGAGGCCTTGACTTGTTTGAGTGAGTGAGTCCGCAAGATCACTCTCTAAACTCCTGCTCATCCTCTCTTCTTTAGTTTCCACTCAACTAGCTATTTGGAAAAGGTCCAAAGCCCATTGGTTCATTTCAACTTTTTTTTTTTTCCTACTAGAATTCACAGTCCTGTCTAACCATTATCTAAGCATTATCTTGATCACGCTTTCTGTCATCGGATTGTCACACGTTTTTAGAAATGTACTTGGAAATGACTTCAACTCCTTTAAATTAATCTAGAGCAGGGATCCTCAAATCTGGCCCACGAGATCCACTTTCCTGCAGAGTTTAGCTCTAACCCTAATCAAACACACCTGAGCATGCTAATCAATGTCTTCAGGATCATTAGACAATCACAGATAGCTGAGTTTGATCAGGGTTGGAGCTAAACTCTGCAGCGCATTGGCCTTCCAGGGAAAGATTTGAGGAACCCTGATCTAGAGTGTAGTTGAAAAGATCAGGCCCTTCAGGACAGGTCCGACTTTTGCTAATGGATTTTAATTCTCTGATCATTTTGACAAATCACACGTCCACAGTCTTCACATAGCTGCTGATTGATGTTTGTCAGTGAATTGCCTTGGGTTATTACCCAAGGATGTTGACCAAATGATTCAAGTGGAGTTGAAAGATACAGTACATCTCCAAGAGAAGAGCGTGGAGTCGTGCTATTATAAAGACATTGCTGTTTTAAATGCAACATGGTGTAAAGGGATGGTTCGCCCAAATATGAAAATTGTCATTTACTGACCCTCGTGTCATTCCAAACCTGTACGACTTTCTTTCTTCTGTGAAAAACACAAAATAATGATATTTTAAAGAATGTTGGTAACCATGACCAAGTTTTGGTCACCATTGACTTCCATTGTATGGAGACGGGAAAAAAAAAATTGATGTTCCACAGAAGAAAGTAAGTCAAACGGATATGAGGGTGAGTAAACGATGGCAGAATTTCATTTCTGGGTGAACTATCCCTATAAGGAGAACTCGAAAATATTGTCATTTTTATTTTATTTTTTTCCAAATGTCATATCACTTTTGCACGGATGTGCAATTGCTGAAACGTAGCATAGAGTTACAGTCATACAGTGCTTTGTTACATTTTACACTCCTTTCTTACAATGAAGATTTCTATAGTGTGCTACCTGTATCTGCCAACTTGAAATCGACTCCATTATTCAGCCTTTTTGTAATGCATTTGAGAGATCTTTAAATGTTGATTTTTTTTAACAATTTATTTCATTGTCGGTAAGAACATTAGTTTTGGGAAGTGTGTGATACATGAACCGTTGTACAGCTTGTAGAGTACCTGTTCATTACTCTTATGCATATGCTTCTCTAATGAATTGTTCTTAGCATTTCAAGCACTTGCATGTATATTCTAGCTTCTCTTGGAATTAGGTCAGGTCATGAAAAATCATTATATGCAAGTGTTGCCCTTAACGTTCAAAAGTATAAGTAAACCAAAATGTCTACTTTTGTTTGCTTCTTTTCTGTACTTGTTGTTAAATCTTGCATTTCTTTTCCAAACAATATTGCATTTAAATAGTTTTTAATGAAACGCATTGAGTGAGTCATTATTATGCATTTATGTAGTCATATATTTGAATAATCCGCATGCATCATTACTATTGGATGATACAAACCATTTCTCTTCGTAGATCTTTTTTTTTTTCTCTGAGTTTTATTCCGAGTGTCATATTTGTGTTTGCCTTTTAAAATCATTTGACATTCCTGCCCCAAGAAATGTGCAAATTAATTATTTTCCTGCCAGGCCGAGTCAATGTGTTCAGCTATGTCTAACGATTGATGTTCATGTTTGTGTGCATATGTATAGTTATTGATGACATTGTCATGTTTTTTTTCATTGGCTCACATATTAATGTCATCATAATTTAATTATAGTGGGAAAAGAACAAGTGTGTTCGTCTATAGATCCCTATCTGCTCTTTCAGTTCAACAACAGGAAAAATCAGAGTTCAAGGCCTTTATTATTGCTCAGTCATATATTTAATTACAAATTCTAATTTATCTATCAGATTAGGATTATTTGTGGCATGTCATCGTGAATATGACTGATTTACTGAATCGGTGTGTGTTTGTTAAAGGTTTCAATAAATGTTTAAAAATGCAAATTTATTTGTGCAGTATGTAATCATTCTTTGTATATGGTATTTTAGACTGGACAAAATCAGGGAGATGCATAGGTAGTATTAGTGCTAAAGTGTTTTTGGATGGTATAACAATATGTGACAGTGCATGTGTTACTGGTTATTTCTGTATATTTTAAATTTGACTTAATTTAAAATCATTTTGTGCTTAAAAAAATGAAGTACGCTTTTGAACGCCATGAGTTATGGCACTACATGATTACAATAAACATGATTAAAATGATTTAGCTTTGTCTTCACTCTGTGTGGTTACAAGATTGTCGCAAGCAGCTTCGCAAAAAATAATTACTAAATATGATTCACTGTAAATATGCCAGTAACTGAACCGGAGCCTTTGCACGGCATAGAAATACAATAATTTGTATGATTCTGTGCTTTCACACACTTTCAAGAAAAGAGATTGAAATAAATAAATGAATGAAATTAAAATAAATAATGAAGTATGCTGGGAAACTATTCATGTGAGAAAGAAATGTTTTGAAGTTGTTAAGTCTGACTCATTGAAGTGAATCGGTTCTTTCGGACGAGTCGTTTCAATTGAATCACCAATTCGCTAGTCATCACGCAAAAATGTTTCCAGGCGTCCACGAGCAGCGCTTGTTTAACATGCTGTTATCAACACGTTTTCAATGAGCTTCGCGAATATAAAAACGCAATGAACTGCGACATTTCGCCGGTTCGTACAATAATTTACGAACGCTTGAATGAATCGTTTGAAACAGCCGGTTCCCAATAGTGATTAATTCAGGAATCGGATGTGACGTTACTAAGCTGTGAATGCTGGGATTGTAATGGCGGCCTACTGTACACACAGTTGACGTTTACCGCTATGCTATTTCATTGAGTGTTGTTATTATATCATACATTACATAAGTTTCATCATACCGTGTAGAACAGGTTTGAGGAACTTATATGACTGGCATCTGAGAACATCGTTCGAAAGGTAAACCCGTTTTGTTTTCTCTTGTGAATGAGGAGTTTCTCACAGTACTGCTGTAAGTTACAATAGCAAACATAAAGAGCTTCATCGTGTAACGTTACATCAGTCAGCCGTTTAACCATCAGCAGGAACTATCAGTATTATAAATGACCTTTTGCAGTGGCATGTGGCAAAACTTGCCGCTTGAATTGTTCAGGGGCCATTTTAGACACATTTATATGACAAGTTAACACTTAAACGTACATTTTCCAGTTTTTGACTTATCCTAAATCACATGAAATCATATTAATGTCATGTTTTATCAGCATGTGTTTACCTAGATCATAAAGACTGTGTTTTTGACCCACATTAGTAACTTTTGGCAACCTCTTTTAGATCCTTTACCAGAAATCCATCAGCTGAGTGCTGTGGACAAGACCTCAGCAGAGATGGAAGATGATTCCTCCCTGCATCGACTGGAAGGGAGTGACCCCAGTGTTCAGGTCGGGGGGCTGATAGTGAAGAAGAAGAGTGCTTCAACAGAACAGCATGTGTTCAGAGCTCCCGCTCCACGAACCTCGCTCCTGGGCCTCGATCTGCTGGCCGCACAGAAACGCAAGGAGCGCGAGGGCAAGGAAAGTCTGGATGATCAACCCAAGAAATCCAAGGTGTCGTCCTACAAGGACTGGGAGGAGGGACAAAGTGATTCGGGGTCTGATGATGAAAATCAAGAAGATGGCGATAGCAGGAATGGGAAAAAGGAAAGGTGGGTTGTTCATCAAGAAAATAATTTGCATTACAGAGACATCAAGTTTTTCTTTTTTTAAGAATAGTGAGTCTCGTTCACTAAAATGTGTATACTTAAATGTATTCTATATCTATGAAAAATTGCAACACGCACACAAAAATCACATAATGTGGGTGGCCTTATAACAGTGTTAAAGGGGTCATAGGATGTTGCCTAAACAGAACATTGTTTTGTGTATTTGGTGTAATGAAATGTTTATAAGGTTCAAAAAACACATTATTTTCCACATACTGTACATTATTGTTTCTCCTCTATGCCCCGCCTTTCTGAAACGCGTCGATTTTTACAAAGCTCATCGGTCTGAAAAGCGAGGTGTGCTGTGATTGGTCAGCTATCCAGAGCGTTGTGATTGGTCGAATACCTCAAGCGTGTGATGGAAATATTACGCCCCTCACCATACTGTGATGCCCTGTCCGGCCGGAGCGATGATTCAAAAACATGACATTGTTTACATGTTGTTTCAGTTGTTTTTACATTTTTGTTCCATAAATTTAAAGTTATTAAAAAGTTATTGGTTAAGCATAATTAGTTTGTACACAGATTGTATGCCCAAAATTAAATTAATTTCTTCACATACAGTGAAAGAGTAACAAAAGATTCATTATAGCAGCTCAATCTGCGGGGTTTTACTGTCTAACAGTGCAGAAAACAAAACTAAAATGAATTATAAAAAAAATAAATCAGCTTTTTGCTGAAATAAACGGAATAATTTTAACTGAATAAACTAAAACAAAAAGTATGTAGACATTAAAAAAAAAGGTACTAAAAAATAAATAAATAAAAAGAAAATAAAAATGTAAATATTAATCCAAAATTTTAACAAAAACTATAAAGGTTCTTGCACTTGAGTCCAAAATTCTTGTAAAATGTTTTTGCACATTAAAAAGTGAATACGACCTCACATTGTGTCAATGCTACGGATGCAAAAAACACAGAAAATTGAACCCGATCCGACAAAAGCTTTGGAGGCAGTGTGTAAACATGATTGACACAACGTGAGGTTGTATTTAATTTTTAACGTGCAAACATTTCGGAAGAGAATTTTGGACTCGGTGTGCAAAGACGTTAAAAGTGTATCAATGTTACTGAATTTTGAGGATGTGACGAAAGGCTGAAAAGAAAAAGTTGTGCTGAAAGCCCTTATATGGAGATGGTTTTGGCGTGTTTTATGCAAACGAATAACATCAGCTTCATTAACATTAGAACAGAATTAAAAACAAATCCACACAATTATTAGTGAATGAGATCCAGTGAGTTACTTCCCAAATTCTATATTTATTTTTTTCTTCTTTCTTCTTTTTCTTATTGTTGTAATTATATTTTCTAATGTATTTTAAACTATTATTTAGTTTATAATCTTTTCTCATCATTTTTTTCATCCAGAAAATTCCTAATACCTCTCATCTTAAGCATATAAATAAATGCTATGCAGTCATGAGTTTGTGTTACGTGCTTCTACAGGAAGTACCGTGTCACTGGCTCAGAAACCCCCTCAAACCCAGGAGGGGTTAGTGAGGAGTTCAAGCAGAAGCATCAACAGAGGGAGAAGGACAGACGTGAGCATGGGGTTTATGCGTCCTCCAAAGAAGACAAGAGCAGAGACAAAGACCGATCCAGAGACAGGGACAGAGACCACGATCGCTACCGTGACCGAGACAGAAGGAGAGACCGAGGTAAATCAGGTGCTCTCGGCCTGAGAGATCCCACCACAGAATTTCTGACTCTGATCTTGGTTTTATGGGCTTTGTGCAGATGAACGGGAAAGCAGCCGCGGCCGTGGCTCCAGCAGCAGTCGCTCTGAGCGCGGTGATGGCAGCGTGAGGAGTGAACGCTCGCAGAGGGACGGCTCATCCGACCGCATGAGTCGCGGTACTCGCCGCGATGAGCCCGAATCACCCCACAACAGATCCAAAGGTCAGTCACACGTTCCCAGATGTGTTCAGGACACACTACCCTGATCAGTTTTAGCACTACTGAATGTCAGTTTTGTTACTTTTGTTATTGATTCCTGGGATTAACCCAAGTAGAACATTTCCTGTTGCATATTATGCATGCATTCCTAACTTGAACTATAACCCAATGTGGGAACTAGAGGGAAATAATAAGTTGAGAAGAATGTTGTTGAAGCCCCCAAATCCGACCCTAGCTGCACCCTAACTAGGGCTGCATAAGTAATTGAAATAAATCTGAAATCGCAATATGGCTTAGTGCAATAATCAAATCGAAAGACTGTGCTGTACTTCGATAGTTTACATGAGCTGCCTGAGTGAAGCGTGACAGTTTTACACGTGAACAGCTTATGACCCAGAATCTTCAGAGTTTCGGAGCGACTCCACACAAACTTTGCTGTTTGAGTTTGGGTTTATCAACAAAAGAGAAACTTTAAGGGTTTTCTGTGGTTTTCCATCAAAATAAAAGTTGGATAGTTTTAAGACATGCATAAATATTAGTATTGTAGTTTTGCAGTTGTAATGTAAAATAAAATAATTATTATTATTGTATTATTTTTCTTGAATACTCATTTTTAAAAATTAACTAATTTTTTTCTTACATACTTTACAGTGGAATGTTCTAATATTATTATTTCTTATTTTGTTGTTATTTAATCAAATTAAATAATTTGGATATGTTTATTTTGTAATAATAATAATAATTATTATTTTTATGTAATAATTTCTCTAAATTGTCTATTATTATTATTATTATTTAGCCAGATTAATATAGTTTTAAGACATGCATAAATATTACTATTGTAGTTTTGCAGTTGTAATGTAAAATAAAATAATAATTATTATTATTGTATTATTTTTCTTGAATACTCATTAAAAAAAAATTAACTTTTTTTTTTTTTTTTAAATATTTTACAGTGGAATGTTCCAATATTATTATTTCTTATTTTGTTGTTATTGCATACAATTTTTATAATTTTTATATGTTTATTTTGTAATAATAATAATAATACTTATTTTTATGTAATACTTTCTCTAAATTGTCTTATTATGATTATATATTATAATATTTTTTTTAATTTTTTTTTTAGCTGGATTAATATAGTTTTAAGACATGCATAAATATTAGTATTGTAGTTTTGCAGTTGTAATGTAAAATAAAATTATTATTATTGTATAAATTTTCTTGAATACTCATTTTTAAAAAATTAACTATTTTTTTCTTATTTACTTTACAGTGGAATGTTACAATGTTGTTATTCCTTTTGTTGTTATTTAATAAAATGTAAATATTTTTGATATGTTTATTTTGTAATAATAATAATAATAATAATTATTATTATTATTATTATTAATATTATTATTTAGCCAGATCAATATATAATCACAAATATTTGACCAAATTGTGTAACCCTACACACAAAAGATCTAATCTGGATTTTTAAATCGCATTTTATTAATAAAAATAAAATAAAATCTCATTTAGCTATATTTTTTTCTCCCTAAATTGTGCGACCCTAACTATAAAACTAAACCTAAAATCTGATTGGTGTTCCATAATTTGCAATGCTGTTCCGAGATCTACAAGTGTGTTAGGCAGCTTGTTCTGTTTGGGTTCATCATGGGTCAGGTGTGTTTCATATGTCCACACAGATCTGGCCACTCCATCACGCTCCAGCTGGGATGAGGATGACAGTGGATATTCCAGCTCACGCCACTCTCACTGGGAGAGCCCGTCTCCTGCCCCGTCACACCGGGAGTACGACCGCTCCGAGCGCAGCCATCGCTCAGTCCGTGACAGTGAGAGGAGAGACAGGTGTGAATCACTTCATCAGAGCCTCAGTGATTACCGTTGGATTGAAGGTTATTTGTGCTGATGTGGTTTGTGTTGTCACTTTTGTTGTTCAGGTCAAGTAAACCTCAATATCCAGCAGAAACTCCTCTACCAACCCCATCATATAAGTACAACGAGTGGGCCAATGACAGGAAGCACCTTGGCTCCACCCCACGCCTGTCCCGAGGAAAAGGTAAAGACACCACTTACAAGTTCCTTTGGTGGAGAATGTTTTAATTTTTTATTTTTTATTTTATTTGTGTGTGTGTGTGTGTGTGTACTTAACTCAATTTTTTTAATTTTTAATATATTTTAAACCTTGTTTTTTATGACTGTTTTTGTTTGTTATGTCATATATAAAATCAAAAGTGAGTTACTTTCCAAAGTCTAGATGTTTTTTTTTTCTATAATTTTTTTTGTCTATTTATTTCATTTTTGTTATTAAAATTTGTCCTAATGTATTTTTTATTTATTTTAGGATATTTTTTCAATATTTTAACCCAGAGTCCTAATATCTCACATCTTAAATATCAAGAACACATATTAAACAAGTGATTAAGGAACATGATTAACATGAAAATACATACATATCATGTATGCACTACTGTTCATATTTGGAGTCAGTAAATTATTTTTTAAGAAATTGAAACGTTTATTCAGCAAAAGTACAGTAAATTGATCAAACGATATGAAGACAATTGATAAATTGTCAAAAGTGACAGTAAAGACATTTATAATGTTAAAAGAAATATTTCTTCTTTTTTCTTTATTCATCAAAAGAAAAATAATACACTTTCCACACCAAGCAGAATATTTTCAACTAATAAGAAGAAATGTTTATTAAGCATCGGATCAGCATATTAGATTGATTTCTGATCATGTGACACTGAAGGCTGGAGTAAAGGGTGCTGATCATTTTAAAATGTAATAAACTAAAAAACAGTTAATTTAGCTGTAGTGATATTTCACAATATTACTGTTTTTGACTATTTCAGGTCAAATAAACACAGCCTTGGTGAACCGAATCTTCTTTCAAAACCAAAAATCATACTGACCTTACTGAATCTTTTTGTATGGTAGTGTATGTCCAGCAACTTTAGTGTTGTATTTATATTGACTCTTGTTTTGTAGGTGATAAGAGGGAGGATAGAGAGGACGGCATCCTATTTACTAATGAAGAAGAGAAGGAACAGTGGGAGGAAGATCAGCGGGTGAGTGCTTAAACTTCATATAGTCATTTTCCTCTTTAAACGCTCTGTTTATGTTCTTAGGATTCTGAATATGTGTTCCTGGTCTTAATGTGCATAACTCGTTAGCACATATTAATTCAAAGAAAACTTTTTTTTTTGCTGCAAGATGTAAACAGTTTTATCTCTATATATAAAGTTGGATATATATTATATAATATATATATATATATATATATATATAGCAGATTTCAAGTTCCTGATTTTTATATTATATACTGTATATTATCACCTAGCCCTTTACATAAAGTTGGATATATAAGTATGTGCATGTTTTATCCGTATACATACTTGTGTAGGGTCACATACACTGTGTTCCATATCTCAGCTGCTCGATTGCTTGTAAAGTCGCAATATGTGAAATATATTATCTCCCAGCTTTAATCTGCTAAATGCATAAAGATATTATAAACATTAAGATCGAGATTTTCTGTAAATCTGCTTTGAAACAATGTTTTGTGAAAGTCAATTTGATGACTAATAAATGTTACCAATATCCTTTTTCATTCATAAACCCATCAAATTATTAAAACCATAACAAGTTGTTATTTTAGTGAGTACTAACTGCGTTATGTCCATACAGCAAGCTGATCGAGACTGGTACATGATGGATGAAGGTTTTGATGAGTTCCACAACCCCTTGACATCCAGTTCAGAAGAATATGTGAAGAAGAGGGAGCAGATCCTACAGAAGCAGACCCAGAAACGCATCTCAGCGCAGAAACGGCAAATCAATGAGGTACCGATGCACATCCTCACCCATCTGCACCTTAAAGCCCTCATCACGTCTGTCGTTCTTACACATGCGTTTCTCTTCAGGATAACGAACGCTGGGAGACCAACCGCATGCTCACCAGTGGAGTGGTTCAGCGTTTGGAGGTGGATGAGGACTTCGAGGAAGACAATGCAACCAGAGTGCATCTGCTTGTCCATAACCTCGTGCCACCCTTCCTGGACGGGAGGATAGTCTTCACGAAGCAGGTACAGACGTCTCTAAGCATGAGTGTGCTTATTTGTGAGTCACCAAACTTGTGAGTCTTTAATTGATGATTTTGCATTTGATTCCAGCCTGAGCCGGTCATTCCAGTGAAAGACGCGACCTCAGACATGGCCATCATCTCCCGCAAGGGCAGTCAGCTGGTCCGACGACACCGAGAGCAGAAAGAAAGAAAGAAGGTGCACATCTGGTTTTCATGTTTCATTTACACTCCGCTTACTTCAGGGCAGTAGTGCAGATGTAATTGTTGTTGTGTTTGGTTCTCTTCACCTGACAGGCACAACACAAACACTGGGAGCTCGCTGGCACCAAACTGGGAGACATCATGGGAATCAAGAAAACCGAGGAGGATGGATCAGATGGAAAAACTGTTGGAGAAGATGGAAATGTGGACTACAGGTAGAAATAATGTCACTCATATCATATCATTTTCTGATTCCATCTATTTTTAAATACCGTATTGACCCGAATATAAGACGATGGTTTTTTCTTGGAAATACATCTGAAAAAACGCGGTCGTCTTATATTCAGGGTCTAGACTTTGACATGTCAATAATACACCCACAACAATAGGTGGCGCCAAATGTGCATAAAACGAGTGTGCCATGAAATACGTAATGTAATGCGTGTTGTAAAGATCGCGAGTAAAATCAAAAGAAAAAGAAATCCTTACAGATGCATGAGTCGTGACCGTCACGTTAGCCAGATGGGACCAAACTCTCTTTGTGATTTTAAAACGTAAGACTGTACCCAGATTTGAAGACTACAGTAAGATTTAACTTCTACTGTTAATAAGATTTTGGTAGGCTACTATTAGATGGATAGACTAAATGTCCTAATTCAGATGGGCTACCTGTTTTTAAAAAAAACTATTTTTTTTATGGTATATCAAAAAGTGTTTTAAATGTGGTTGTTGGTACATTTTACCAGTTTTTACCATACTTTCAAAACAAAAATTAAAATAGGAAAAATATGCAATATGAAAATAATTGAAGACAAAATGTGTTTTACTGAGAAAAAACAAGATTTCTTTTTTAAAAAGCCTTTTTCCAAAAGGTACATCTGGAAAAAGGGGGGTCGTCTTATAATCAGGGTCGTCTTATATTCGGGCCAATACGGTAGTACAAAATATTACAAAATTATTTCACAGTATGTCTCTTATGGGACAAACGTTTAGATTCATTCCCTCTTGTAGACACACTTGGTCATGATCTACATGATGCATGGCAAAGTGTCATTACTACTGTTCAGTTTGGGGTCAGTAAGATATTTTGTGAAATAAATTAATGCTTTTATTTAGCAAGGATGCCGTAAATTGATCAAAAGTGACAGTAAAGACATTTATAATGTTGCAAAACATTTCTATTTCAAATAAATGCTGTTCCTTTTGAACTTTCTATTCTTTAAAGAATCCTGAAAAATAAAATGTATCATGATTTCCACAAAAATATTAAGCAGCACAACTGTTTTCAACATTGATAATAATCAGAAATGTTTCTTGATCAGCAAATCAGCATATTAGAATGATTTCTGAAGGATCATGTGACACTGAAGACTGGAGGAATGATGCTGAAAATTCACAAGAATAAATGACCTTTTTAAAATATATTACTGTAGAAAACAGTTTGAAATTGTAGTAAAATTTCACAAAATCACAGGTTTTACTGATCAATTAAATTTTTTTTATGGCTTATACTTTAGGAGACTTCTGGCAAAAAACATTTGAAAAATATTTTAACTCTTTCACCGCCAGCATTTTTAAAGAAAGTTGCCAGCCACCGCCAGCGATTTTGATGATTTTCACTAAAATTTGATGGCCTCCAGAATATTTTGCTGTATGAATATCTGAATATGCAATACACCAAAATAAAGATCAGAGCCTCTACTTTTAAACAAAAGTTTTAGTCTAGCTTAAAAGCATTCTTTGTTTATCAACACTTGAATATAGGTAGGTTTCATAAAAATGCATAATGTTGAGCAAAAAGGTGAGAAAATCACATTTTTATCAAAAACTACATCTGGGTAATATTCAGTACGATTATCAAAGCAGAAATCCAGTAAATCGCTTCTATCAACACCTCCAAAGCTTGCACAGACATATACCAGTTTCTTGATCAGCAAATCAGCATATTAGAATGATTTCTGAAGGATCATGTGACACTGAAGACTGGAGTAATGATGCTGAAAATTCACAAGAATAAATGACCTTTTTAAAATATATTACTGTAGAAAACAGTTTGAAATTGTAGTAATATTTCACAAAATCACAGGTTTTACTGATCAATTAAATTTTTTTTATGGCTTATACTTTAGGAGACTTCTGGCAAAAAACATTTGAAAAATATTTTAACTCTTTCACCGCCAGCATTTTTAAAGAAAGTTGCCAGCCACCGCCAGCGATTTTGATGATTTTCACTAAAATTTGATGGCCTCCAGAATATTTTGCTGTATGAATATCTGAATATGCAATACACCAAAATAAAGATCAGAGCCTCTACTTTTAAACAAAAGTTTTAGTCTAGCTTAAAAGCATTCTTTGTTTATCAACACTTGAATATAGGTAGGTTTCATAAAAATGCATAATGTTGAGCAAAAAGGTGAGAAAATCACATTTTTATCAAAAACTACATCTGGGTAATATTCAGTACGATTATCAAAGCAGAAATCCAGTAAATCGCTTCTATCAACACCTCCAAAGCTTGCACAGACATATACCACTTCCTGGATCAACATTTTTTTCTCCTTAACATTACACAGTTTTCATTTATATGCTGTCTATTGCTGAAGATTGCATTATTTTTCATATGCATCTGTTTACATAAGAGATCGCTCGTTTCTCCGTCCTGTGCACGTGTTTTTGTTCGGGAGGTTTTGTACTCGTTCAGAAGATGTGTAATAGCACCCCCTAGTGTATAACAGTGAAAACACGAAAAGCCGTAAAAGCGGGGAAGCGTTGTCTTCTAAAAGACGAGATAACTCGTCAATGAGTTATCTCGTCTCGAAATGGGGAGAGAGTTAAACGGTAGTGTAGGGATATTTTATATATTTGATATCAAGCATGTAGTTTTCCCAGCTCCGCTTGGCATATTTTAGCATGTTTAAATTCATTCCACAGAATGCTGCAGTTCTTTCCTACAAAATCAGCTCTTAATTTGAAAAATCTTCTCTGGTGATTCTTCATGGGCCTCTTTCTTATCTTAGTTTTAGTCTAGCTTAAAAGCATTCTTTGTTTATCAACACTTGAATATAGGTAGGTTTCATAAAAATGCATAATGTTGAGCAAAAAGGTGAGAAAATCACATTTTTATCAAAAACTACATCTGGGTAATATTCAGTACGATTATCAAAGCAGAAATCCAGTAAATCGCTTCTATCAACACCTCCAAAGCTTGCACAGACATATACCACTTCCTGGATCAACATTTTTTTCTCCTTAACATTACACAGTTTTCATTTATATGCTGTCTATTGCTGAAGATTGCATTATTTTTCATATGCATCTGTTTACATAAGAGATCGCTCGTTTCTCCGTCCTGTGCACGTGTTTTTGTTCGGGAGGTTTTGTACTCGTTCAGAAGATGTGTAATAGCACCCCCTAGTGTATAACAGTGAAAACATGAAAAGCCGTAAAAGCGGGGAAGCGTTGTCTTCTAAAAGACGAGATAACTCGTCAATGAGTTATCTCGTCTCGAAATGGGGAGAGAGTTAAACGGTAGTGTAGGGATATTTTATATATTAGATATCAAGCATGTAGTTTTCCCAGCTCCGCTTGGCATATTTTAGCATGTTTAAATTCATTCCACAGAATGCTGCAGTTCTTTCCTACAAAATCAGCTCTTAATTTGAAAAATCTTCTCTGGTGATTCTTCATGGGCCTCTTTCTTATCTTTCATGTTTTCAGAGCGGAGCAGAAGTTTGCTGACCACATGAAGGAGAAGAATGAAGCGAGCAGTGAGTTTGCCAAGAAGAAGACTCTATTACAGCAGAGGCAGTATCTGCCCATCTTTGCTGTTCGCCAGCAGCTGCTCAACATCATCAGGTCCTGATGACACTTACATATGCTTCGTTAAATACAAACTCTGCCACTAAATTTGTGAGCTCATGTGTCTGCTCACCTGGTATGCTGATGTGTTCTTTGTGTTTTCTCTGGCAGGGATAACAATATTGTGATTGTGGTGGGGGAAACGGGCAGTGGTAAGACGACTCAGCTGACGCAGTATCTACATGAGGATGGTTACACCAGCTATGGCATGGTGGGCTGCACACAGCCCCGCAGAGTGGCAGCCATGAGCGTAGCCAAGAGAGTCAGCGAAGAAATGAACAGTAACCTGGGAGAAGAGGTTGGTGCCCAACATCTTATGAACCTGAACCAATTATCTCTACATTTATTTGACAAAATATATTGATGTTATGGAGACATACTACCACCTAGTGAATGTGCATATTATTTTACCCAGAAGGCAATACTGAGAGGATGATGCAGTGGAATAATGTAAATCAGGGTTATTATCATGAGATAAAACCATTAAAAAAATCTGTTATTTATCTGTTATTTGTTATATAAACCAAAATAAAAATTATATATATAAAATAAAAAATATATATATTTTAAAATAAAATAAATACAAATTATATATACATTTTCTTTTAGTTTAAGTTGTAAAGTAACTAAAAATAAAACTAAAATTAATAAAAACTATGTAGATATATTTTTAAAAAATTACCTAAAATAACACTGATGTAAATATAAATAAACTGTTTAGAAAGGATAAGTTGCTATTATATGTTAATAAAGTAATGGCATTGTTGCTTTCTAGATTCATGAATTAACCAAAGAAGTATTTATTGTAATATATTTAAATTGTGTAATTTTAGAATTTTATATATAAATTGTAAAATATTCTATGTATATACTATGTATATGTTGATTTCTGAAGGACCATGTGACGCTGAAGACTGGAATAATGGAGTCACAAGAATAACATATATTTTAAAAATAATACAAGTAGAAAAAACTTATTTTAAACTGTAATAATATTTCAAAATATTACTGTTTTTGCTGTAATTTTATTCAAATAAATATTGTTTCTTGAGCACCAAATCAGCATATTAAGACGTTTTCTGAAGGATCATGTGTCACTGAAAACTGGAGTAATGATGCTGAAAATTCAGCTTTGCCATGACGGAAATAAATTAATATTTTTTTTAATGTATTTTATACAAAATTTATTCCTGTGATGGCAAAGCTGAATTTTCAGCATCTTTACCCCAGTCTTCAGTGTCACATGATCCTTCAGAAATCATTCTGATATGCTGATTTGGTGCCAAAGAAACATTTCTTATTATCAATGTTTAGTTTTTGCTGCTTTAATTTTTCATGAGGCGTCTTTTTCAGGATACTTTGATGAATAGAAAGTTCAAAAGAAAGGCATTTGATAAATGCATTTACTGTCACCTTTTATCAGTTTGATGCATTCTTGCTGAATTAAAGTATTAATTTTCTTTTCATATATATATATATATGTACTGTATGTGTCTGTGTATAGATAGATAGTAGTTTGTGATCACAAGTGATGTTTGTGCTGCTGCAGGTGACGTCAGATCAGATTGTGGAGCGACTAGAGGATCTAGAGAACGCTCCGGCCCTAGCAGTGCTGCCCATCTACTCCCAGCTGCCCTCTGACCTGCAGGCCAAGATCTTCCAGAAGGTAAACCTCTGTTACTGTTGGATACTCTTAAGATCCTGATCATGAGACAAAAAGCATTAGAGGTTTGTGAGGGGACGGGACGGGACGATGATCTTGAGAGGATTTCACGCAGTTTAATTTTTGTTTGCACCTCTGAGAATGTGAGACAAAGGCTCCTGTGGGCTTTTTGACTGTGACCTTTCTCAAATCTGCACAGACGCGGAGATGCGGTGACACGCTGTCTCGCTGTTGTGCGGTCACACAAAGGAAACTCACACAAGGGGGTTGATTTGCCTCCCTGTGAGTGTCTCTGGCTGCTCGTGAAAGTGTGTGGCCCATGACAGATTAGTTACATATATCCTTTAACAAACATCTGTGCATCAAGAATAAATTCTGTTCAGCCAGGTGCTTTTTGCGTGTTGAATCCATAACTCAAAAGCTCTGACTGTGATGATTAATCGATTTGATAGCCCTATTTTGAAGTTGCTTTTATTTTTTGATTTTCAGTTTTTGTTTTAATTTAAATAGTCTTTGTCATATTTATTAGGCTTTTTTGTCATAGTTCTATGTACAGTAGCTTTAATTTATTTTTATATCCATTTTAGTAATTTTAGTACTTCATATTATTTAATTTGTTAGTTGCTACATATGAAAATAATATTTATTTGTTTATTTGGAATAATAAAGATTTGTGAATGTTTTTGTAAGAAGTCTCTTATGCTCGCCAATACAGTAAAAACTAATATTGAGATTATATTGAGAATTACACATTTAAACCGCTCTCTACAATGTGTAAGCACCCTAACAAGAAATGTATCACTCGCCACTGTATCACATTGTGTCTGGCTTGGACATGTAATGTTTACAGAAAATCAATTGACCTTTTTTTTTTTTTTTTACCTTTGTGTCGGTTCACTTCAGGTTATACACTCAGAGTGCCTTCAAGAATGAAATGCTCACCACCACTATCCCAGAGATCCAGCGCACTAACCTGGCCAATGTTGTGCTTCTGCTCAAGTCACTGGGAGTTCAAGATCTCCTGCTCTTCCACTTCATGGACCCGCCGCCTGAAGACAACATGCTGAACTCCATGTACCAGCTGTGGATCTTGGGAGCGCTTGACAACACAGGTGAGACCACCAGCCTCAGACACTGCCCTGAGAAAGAGAATCAGCGTAAGACCATTTAAATCTTTGATTTTTTTTAAATTTTATTTTGGGTGTCATTTAAAGTTAAATAGAATCTTTCAAGTCAACAAGAAAATCAAAATGGTTAATTCTTAGTTTTTATGGAATATTGGAGTATTTGTTATAAATAATTTATCCATGCATGTAATTTTTAATCAAAAGCATTAACCGTAATGGCCAGACAAGTTTCAGTGCTTCCCTTCCATCAACCTGTCACTCACATGATTGACCATTTTGCAACGCCCACTTTCTATGATCCAATCAGTTCCCAATGGACAAGATTAAGTCCTAGCCCTACATGTTTTTATTTCTCGTTCGATGAGACTTTCACTCATTTATACAGCACAATAGGGGAAAATTGTTCACTTGACATTTCATGCTAACTTTAATGTTTTTATTTTTTTTCAGTAATTTTCACATGCTTTTCGTATAGTTTGTGTTATTGGGTAATTATTGTAGTTTACTGTATTATTTCAATGTGTATTGTCAGCAACAATGTCTAATATTCTGCTCTGAAATTTTCACATTGTGTGTTAGCTAAAACTTAAACCACAAATGAACATGTTCATTGTTTGAAATAAAAATAAACATTATCTGAAATAAAATCAAATATAAAAACATTAAACTTATATCAGTTGCCAAGGCAACATTTCTCATTTTCTTTAGTTTGTTGTAGTACTAAAATAACGAAAACTAAATATAGACATTAAAAAATAATAAAAATGACAAAAACAGCCTTTAATTAAAATGTAAAAAATGAAATATACAAATATCTTATCTAATCCAAATGTTAGGAAAAAATATAATAGTATATCAGTGATAGTAAAATAACACTTGACTCTGATATATTCACTAGACAGTGTTTAAAGATAACTGATGGTAGTGACATTATTTTTATTTCGGGAGAAATCTCTTTTGAGTTACACTCAAGTGTATCTTCTAGTTGGGTAGATTGAAGCTTGTTAAGCGCTGCAGTGAAGTATTAAGGTCTTACTCAAAGTTCAGCTTTAGCAACTGAAGTAAAACTGTCTGTGTGACCAGAGAGGGATCTCAATCTCATTTCCTGCAGATCTCTCGGGGTTTGTGAGGATTTGATTATGTGGTGCACTTTTCCCTCTAGCTCTCGTCTCGTGCTAACAGCAGATTATTTCTGATTAAGGCTTACCTGCCCAAATATCTGCTCTGCTTTTCACGGCGCTCTCTCACTAATCTTCTTAGTCTGTCATGTAATCTTTGAAATCTGAGCTTCTGAAAAAGTTTGATCAGAATCTCAAAGTGGAATCATTTTCCCACCATCGGCACTTTTGAAAGAGGAGCTTTCTAATCCCTTTTGACTTTTTCCCCTGTATTTGAGGATGGTTTCTTCTCGTCTCTGTCTCAGGCGCTCTGACGCCCACCGGGCGGCTCATGGTGGAGTTTCCTCTGGATCCGGCTCTGTCTAAAATGCTGATCGTGTCATGTGACATGGGCTGCAGTGCCGACATTCTCATCATCGTCTCGATGTTGTCTGTGCCATCAATCTTCTACCGACCAAAGGTACCAAGTATACATTGGTGAAGTATGTTTCCCTTGTACCTCACACACCAGAAAGCTGAGTGTGTGTGACCTGTAAAAGTGCTGTACATCCGGGTGCTGCTGTTTTCTAATTGTTCAAAACTGCTGTTACTCATCTAGGGTCGAGAGGAGGAGAGTGACCAGGTGAGAGAGAAGTTCTCGGTGCCTGAGAGTGATCACCTGACCTACCTCAACGTTTACCTGCAGTGGAAGAACAACAATTATTCCAGCATCTGGTGTAACGATCACTTCATCCACACCAAAGCTATGAGAAAGGTACGTTAACTTGAGGCGTCACTCTTAATCAAATTCATTTATTACAGGGGGGAAATATCATTCTGAAGTCCACTGAACTCCCCCTGAAGTCCACAGAGACTGGTAGCCAAAATTGTTTAGCATTAAAAACTCTCGACGTCTCTGACCATTACAGCTAAATGTGCATTTTTTTTACTGCTGTACCATTTAAAGGGGTCATATGATGTTGCTAAAAAGAACATTATTTTGTGTATTTGGTGTAATGAAATGTGTTTATCCTGAAAAAATGTCTACTCTACACTGCTCAAAACTCACGTTTGAATCGTCAGTGGCAAATCCTTTAAATATGAAAACGTACTTACAGTCTGTGAGTCAGAACAGCCGGCATTGTAGTCTACTCTCCCAGGATCAGGAAACAGTCCTCCATAAAATGCGCTGCACACATCTGAATATTTGGGTTGAACTGTTCTGGAACAGTGTTGTAAATACAATTTAACCACTGATTTCTAGTCGTGTCGTCTTTTGGAAGGCCAAACACAGTAGTTTCGCTTTCACAACGAAACACACAACGTCACACACGGCCGTGTTAGAACGAGCCGTTTTAGGTAGGCGTGGTTGACTCTTTAATTTTATAAAGAATATCTCTTTGGATTTGAGACTTTAGTCTTTGCAACTTTACAGATCTTCTTTATGCACCAAGAGCTTGTAACACTCCAAAGAGAAAGGAAAAATTGAAATCGCATCATATGACCACTTTAAGACTTCTACATAAATATCCTCTTCACGTGGGGAAGTGAGTAGTAATATAACTTGCGTCTGTCCCATCCTAAAATCACAACCTTAAAGGATGAGGTTGCCAGTTTTCAACAAGCTTTGTATGTGGGTGTTAAAGTTTCCTTGCCACAGTCTTTTTTTTCTATATTCATGTAATATTGATTTAAAAAAAGTTTTTGGCTTTCTACTGCATAGACAGACAAGTTTTATTAAAAGACCAACTTGTCAGTGGAGAATTATTCCTAATCCAGCTGCTCGATGTTGGGATCCTTCAGACCTGTTATTTTATTATTATTTATATACTATTAAAGTTTTTGTGAATATATTCAATGGTCTTATTTTTATTTATCTTTTAATTTTCATTAATATTTTTGTATAATATTTATTCAATTAATTAATTTATTTATTTATTTCCTGTTAGTAATTTTACTCAACTAACTTCTGTTAGTTCCCGAGGCAACATTTTCATTTACTTTACTTTTTTCATCTAATATTTATATTGTATTTTATTTCAGCTTTATTTCAATTAACAAAAATGTTTTTAGAGTATTAGTTTTAGTTAATGATACTATCCCTGCTTAGGAATTATATTGAGACATAGGATGTTAATTATTAGCATTTTAAATATTTCTGTCTGTTTAAATACAGGGTTTCTGCTGGTCTTAAAAAGGCCTTTAAAAAGTCTTAATTTGCCCTTTCACAAATTAATACAAAACAAATGAAAACAAATCAATCAGAGCAGACAGTCTTGAATTCATGGTCGTGGCATTAAATTTTGCATGCATTGCTAAAAATTATCATCTTCATTTATTTATGTCTTGTTTTCCAATACAAATTTCTAAACATCCTTAAATAATGTTTCTGAGAAGTGAACAAAATCAATGGAGTTTGCTTAAAACAAGAACAAATATTAGTCAGTGGGGAATGAAAACTTTTTCTAAGCCTATTGGCAGATCTTTGCTCTTTTTAAATCATAAACTTGCTTAAATTTGATCAATTTCACACAAACAAGATTTCTAATCTGATGTAATTTTGCTTCTTAAGTTAGTTGTTTTTTTTGTTGTTTTTTTTTTGCCGTGTGGTCATAAGGTACAATTAAAGCTATTTCCATATTCTAGTGGTATTTTTTATAAACATAATGTTTAAAAAGTAATGGAGATTGGTTGTATTTTAAAATTTTACGTGTTGCTAATACAACTCTCTTCTTTACGTGATCTTAAAAATGTCAACACATACAGGTGCATCTCAATAAATTAGAATGTCGTGGAAAAGTTGATTTATTTCAGTAATTCAACTCAAATTGTGAAACTCGTGTATTAAATTCAATGCACACAGACTGAAGTAGTTTAAGTCTTTGGTTCTTTTAATTGTGATGATTTTGGCTCACATTTAACTAAAACCCACCAATTCACTATCTCAACAAATTAGAATATGTCAGGTACTTCAGCCATCTTCCTCACAAATACTGCTGTCACTCAGGGTTTAGAGCAACTGCTCGCACTCTCGCAAAATCTGAATCATCCTATTTAGGAGGAAGCCATCAAATGGCTGCCGTGCTGAAATACTAATGTCGCAATTTTTAGGAAGGCTATTATCCCCTTCACACCCTCCCCTGCCTCCATCTTCCTCATCTCTTTCCTAACGTCTCCTTGTCGTATATATATGTATATGTGTATGTATGTATATATATATATATATGTATATGTATATATATGTATATATATATATACAGTTTTTTGCTTCACAAGACATTGGACTGGAGTCATGTGGTTTACTTGTGGATTATTGTGATGTTTTTATCAGCTGTTTGGACTTTCATTCTGACGGCACCCATTCACTGCAGAGGATCCATTGGTGAGCAAGTGACGTAATGCTAAATATCTCTAAATCTGTCAAGATGAAGAAACAAACTCATCTACATTTAATGGCCTACGCATGTATAAATGTTCAGAAAATTTTGGGTGTACTATTCCTTTAATACTGCAACCGCAATGCAACATGCTGAAAAACACACAAAATAATGTGAAAATGGAGAAGTGATCTTCTGCAAAGACTTAAAACGCCATATCACCATGCCAGGGAGTTCTGCAACTCACATTTTCTTCATAAAATGTAATTCGTTAGGGGGGGGAAAAGTATGAAACTAGCTAAAAGTTCAAATGTTTGGATGGCAGGCAGCAGAAAGTGAAGTGACGGAGGTGTGAGCTGAGTCTGTGCTGGAGGAGCAGGAGGGTCATGGCCTGATGGATGTAATTGCTGGCGGTGTGAGGAGGGGGGAGCGCTGTGCACCGCTGTAATTAAAGATGATAGATCGCATCCCGCAGCTCCCCACAAAGACAAACTGTCCTTTTCTCTCTGCTCGAAGTTCCTGTCACCGCTCTGTCTGTTCTTCTCATTTAACCTTAGAGCAAATCTCACAACTTCTGATGCGTGGCACATTACAGTCACACACACACAAGCTTTCTATTTAAATTAACATCCTAACATAAACATGTCTTTTCATCATTTCCAAACAGGTCAATAAAGATCTTCACCCCTGGAAGGAGAGAGGAAGCGCCCATGACACCAAAACGAACACCAGCCCGATTTGGCTTATAGTGCTTGTATCTGCAATTTCAGGCAGATAGTATTGCAAATATGATGTTGCTTCAGTCAGTGCAGTTTTATTAAATATGATCATCGCAGTGCTGGGCAC
Organism: Sinocyclocheilus grahami; assembly: GCF_001515645.1. Classification (NCBI taxonomy): domain Eukaryota; kingdom Metazoa; phylum Chordata; class Actinopteri; order Cypriniformes; family Cyprinidae; genus Sinocyclocheilus; species Sinocyclocheilus grahami. The sequence goes on along the minus strand of NW_015505641.1, from coordinate 1,310,183 downwards.
ATGCAGCTTCCAGGTTTGTCCAGCAGTAGGAGCAATTGTATAAGGAGAAAATTTCTAGTCATCATCTCTTCCCCTCAGACAAAGTGTTATTTGTGACTGATTTGGACTGCCCAAAAAAATGGATGCTAGTACTGCATTCAATCAATGTTTGGCCAAATTAAAAAACACACATTTGTCGTTCTTCTATTTGAATGCCCTTGAACTAAAGAAAAAAAATCTGCTTTATTTGACATTATAAATATACTTAGCCCAACGACAGGCTTTTTTTTGTTTTTTGTTTTTTATGCTTGAATGTTTGTGTACGCTAGAACAGTAGAATTTATTCATGCCCTGCTGTAATATTCACTTTACCATTGAATTATAATTCACATTCTCTCATATTTCAGCTTGTGAAATGCAGCTGTTGTATCATTCTTTCAGAGAACACAGAGCATCCATGAATATTAACTTCCTGTACTTTGATAGGTTAATCCCCTGTGGATGAAGCTTGTCTTTGTTATTCTGACAAAAACATTGCTAGAATATTTCATCATTCTGCTGGAATCAACACTGACCAGGCGGCGGTCAAACCCTGCGTCGTCTTTGATGCAATTGGGCTGCAAGTCATTGAACAGATGTGCTGTGTACCGACAGAGATGTTAGGTGTTCACACAATCCATGATCAACCGCTTGCCACCGAGGGTCATTTCACTTTCTTTCTGATTTTTAGAGCTGTTTGTATTTTTGGAAACTTTGAAAAAAGAGGTCTGTTGAACTTTATTGTTCTTCATTGCTGATGTGTAGGTACAGTATGTCTGTATATTGTGTTTCTTTCTTTTGTTGTTGTAAGATTTAGATATGCAGAAGTCAAAACCTGTTTAGACGCGACAAATTGTTTTCAGAAAGGCTGGAAAATGGGAATAACTCTATTTTTGAAAGTGTAAAACATTCGTTCTGTGTCGCCTTTGTATTTCAGTTTTACTGTTTTATATTAGATATTAAAGAAATGAATCCAGCAATGCTTTGTTTGTAGGTAGTGATTGGATCACTGCACACTTAAGGCCCGTTCACACCAAGCACAATAACGATAAAGATATAGTTCTAAAAATCGTTCTCAATATTAAAGAATAGCAGAGTCCACACCACAGCTATAACGATAAAGGCACAGAGAAACGATATCGTTGGAATCACTTCCAGAACGATTTTTCTCCAGCTGATGAACGATACAAACATTGACAGCCAATCAGAATCCATCCTGCTGTGACGAGCTCGAGAATTTAAAGAGGCAGACGCACGGGCGCTTAGAATAAACAGACAATATCGTTTGCTGGTGTGGACTCTTAATATCGGTATCTTTATAGTTATCGTTCTTGGTGTGAACAGGGCTTTAGAGTGTTAAAGATAACAATAAGTAAATTTTCACAATTAGGTTCAGACAGAATAATTTTTTCCCAGTATAAGTCATTATTTTATCCATTGTGCTTTTTTCCCATTGTAAACATGCACTAAATGGACATCTTTGACCGTTGTGCTTGCATCTTTTGCAGCGTCTCGATGACAGTTCCAAAAAAACAAAAAAAAACCTATATATATATATATATATATATATATATATTGTTAATTCTACTGTCAAATAAACACAAAAGCACGTTTTATGTAAATGCCTCCTTAATGTGTTATCTTTTATTTATTTAGTTTTGTCCTTAGGGCTTACGTTTGCCATAGAAGTCATTTCAGGACCACACATTCCTGGAAATACCATGGGGTTTAAAAAGTGTAATTTCCAGGTCTGTAAAAGTCTTGGAAATGAATACAATATCATAAGATGATGGTAATTTCTATAGTCAAACGTTTCTAGTTATTCTGAGTTATGAAATATTTCTTCAGTTGGAAATAACACTTTGTCTCAGTGACATTTTACAATATAATTCCATCTGTTAACATAGTTTACTATAATACATGAACTATTAGTAAAAACATTTTATAGTGCATTAAAATCAAAAGTTGTATCTGTTAATAATAATTGACGACAAACTATTGTATGTTTATTAACTACTGTTAACAAGTATTCAAAAAAAAAAAATGAATTGCTCATTGTTAATGTTAGTTTCTCACCAGTGGATCCTCTGCAGTGAATGGGTGCCGTCAGAATGAGAGTCCAAACAGCTGATAAAAACATCACAATAATCCACACCACTCCAGTCCATCAGTTAACATCTTGTGAAATAATAAGCTGCGTGTTTTGTAAGAAACAAATCCATCAAGGCGTTTTAAACCATCAATTCTGGCTAAAAAATGTGGCCATATTCCAAAATAACGCTTCCTGCAGCGAAAACTCCATCCCTTGCTGTCCTCGTAAATCCACCGACATATTTCTTTAGAACTGTTTTTACTTCTAAACAGTGCTTGATCTGTGCATATTTCTCTCCTGATTCAGATGAGACAATTTTTCCACTGGAGAAAGCAATATTATCGATAGAGGTCTTATATTTTAGCCGAAAGCAACAGTTTGAAGTAAAAAAAATTCTTAATGGATTTGTTTCTTACAAACACACAACTTTTCACTTCCAAGATGTTAACTGATGGACTGGAGTGGTGTGGATTATTGTGATGTTTTTATCAGCTGTTTGGACTCTCGTTCTGACGGCACCCATTCACTGCAGAGGATCCATTGGTGAGTAAATGATGTAATGCTTAATTTCTCCAAACCTGAGGAAACAAACTCATCTACATGCTTTTATGGCGAGTACATTTTCAGCTATTCAACTATTCCTTTAACTAACTGGACCTAATTTTAAAGTGTTTCTGTAGTCTCTATATGATGATTTAGAAAGAAAAAAAACATAGTCATTATAAACAACTGGTAGTCATAGGACACAAAATCATTCTAAATTATTATTCACAAAGTATGAGAATACTATCACATCTGATACTGAAAATGTAAGTGTTACTTCAGTGGTGGAAATAGACAAAGGGAATATAAAAGTATTCACAATTAAAATATAACAACCAGTGACTGACTCCCAACCCTGCATGGCACATTCTGGATGGTTCCCTGAATTAAAACATACAATCCATATGATCAGCTTCACAGTAACTCTAGACAGGGGTGACACACCTTCAGCTGGAGGGCCACATTTCTGCAGACTTGAGCTTCAACCCTAATTAAACACACAAGAGATTTTCAGCTGAAGGTCATCAGGATTACTTCAATTACAGGCAGGAGTGTTGGAGTTAAACTCTGCAGACGTGGCCCTACAGGAGCAGCTTTTGACATTCCTGCTGAAGGGCCTTAACCAGGGGCAAGTTCAAGCTCAAACCGGTGTGCACCGTTTTGCTACGGTCTCCGGTTTGAACGACATGTTTCCTGGAAACGGTGTGCAAAGGTTTTGCTACGGTTTCCAGGAAACTAGCAAAATGGTGCACACCGGTTTGAGCTTGAACTTGCCCCTGGTTAAGGCCCTTCAGCAGGAATGTTTGTTTTGTTTGGTGGGTGTGTCAAACATGTCAGCCCAATCAGCAGCAACATGTATATAAACCACGCGGTATTAAAGAGACAGCTCGCAGCTCGCATGTAAATAACATCCAAATAAATTCACAAGAGCAAGTATATTGTCTGCACATGTTTATTTACATTAAAGGCAAAATAACTGAAATAATAAGAGCACAAGTATAGATCTGGAACTTCTTTAAGTCTGTCTAAATATCATTTAGTAATTGCAATGTCTTCTGGTCCATAGCCTTTCCTTGGGAAGTTGTGCTAAATACTGATTGGTGTAACAAAGATACTAAACATATTTATATATTTTGCTATTGTATTGTGGAGTGACACTTTCATAAACTTTTCTATACCCCTCTGATTATATAATGGTAAATATTACAATATCATAGCACAACAACAGCTATCAGCAATAATGATAAGCCTAATACTCGCAATAAAAATAATAAGGTCATATAGATCATAACACAGTCTCGGAGGTAAGAAGTGGATTAGGCTATCCTTCACCTGAAATGTTTGTCTTTTCATCCTGAAATGCGAGGCAAATGTTGGATCACAATAATTAGGAACCACAGTTTCCACAAATCCCAAAATTTGATTGGGATGTTCTCTTTTATTCTGGAGGGCAAGGGCAATGACTGTAACATCGAGCGTATATTGCAGTATTAAACACGTATTTATATCGATTTCATCAGGCTCCGAAAATTCTTCAAAAAGAACACAAAGAATGGCCTTCTCAGCTGCCATAGCTGCAACTCTTGCGTCATCAGAACAGTGTTCAACGCACCACTGTTTCCGTTTGAAAAACGTTTTGCACCGTTTTTGTCGGGGCTGAACGCAGCCCAGGTGTCACATAATCCAAAATGAGCAATGCTGGGAAACTTCAGGACCAACACAGAACTAGTGAGTTATACTAAACTAATAGCTTTACTATTAAACCGACCAATGTCAAGTCAAATTTATTTGTATAACTCTTTACGATACATATTGTTACAAAGAAACTTTACAGAGCATGATAATGTTTACAATATCTTAATATTATATCTTCATGCCTTATATTCACAGTTAGAGCTGGGTATTAAAGTTTACATTTTGCGGTTTCTTTTTAACTGTATGTGGATAAAGCTATATATCCTTTATATAAAGAGCTTGGCAATATGGTTACATTTTGTGGCAATACAAAAATCAGGCACTTACGACTTTATAAAGCTGTGTGATAAATACTTCTTTTTTTTTAATGATGATAAAACAATCAGGCAGCTGAGATTTCCTATATGGTATCCGTTACGAAAATTAACCATGGTTTTACTACAAATAAAACCCAAGAAACCATTATTACTGTAGTTAAACCACGGTAACCCAAATTAACCATGGTTTTGCTACATTAACCTTAGTTTAATGGTAATACTTATGGTATTCGGAGTAAAACTTTGGTTATCCAAATGGTAATCAATATGCCAAAAATCATGGTTAGTACACTTTTACTATAATAAAACCATGGTTCACTTTCGTAAGGGATTTATTGCTTTACGTGAGTATATGTAAGTATAATAGGATGTACTATCCAACTTTTAGGAGTAGAATGGAGGAAACACCCCATAAAATTACCAAGGGGGTGTTTTTTTTTTTTACCACAGGTGGGGTACAATGCCCCCCAGTCTGACAAAGCAATTTGCTTCATAAATTCACAGCAAAATCAGAGTACAGGCAGTTTTAGCTTAAAATGTCCAAATAAAGTCCAAAGGTTTTTATTCAACCAACTAGTTAGAATACAGTACATTTGATGGAAAAACAAAGGATTTGATGTTCAGGACATAGTAACTACAGTAATGAAGCCACGCCCCCTGGGGACATTTTGCCCCACAAACTAGGTTTAAAAAAAATTAAAAGTTGTCATTCTGTAAATATAAATATATATTTCATATATAATACAATCTCCCTATTTACAGGCCTTACTATTCTCATATCATATATATAACTGCGATGTTCTACAAAACAACAAGCTTTAAAAAACATTTTTTTCTTACTGCTGAACATTAGATCACTTACTGTGAGATCTGTTTTCTCTCAGGTGCATCACCGGTGTAAGCTTCATGGTGAACACTTACAGCAAGTTACAACAAAAATCGATCTAGTCTTTATCTAGTTGTTATTTTGGGAAAAACAGGGGGGCGTTTTACCGCACTTGACCCTACAGTTTACATTTTTCGACGATAACAACCCAGCAGTTGATTTGCTATCTATCCGATAGGTTGGATATGTCTATAGTAGATGTATTCGATGTTCATTCGTATGTAAAATTTTCACTAATGAAATCACATACATTGTCTTTAAAAGGACGTTAATCTTGATAGACCACTTTGAAAATTGCTATCGTTAGGCACTGATGAACACCTCAGGAGATCAATTTAGGATGTATGTTCAGTGATAAACAGCAATAATCACCAACATATCATAATTCTAAGCTCATTGTTCAGATTCCCTTTTATTTCCTGCAGATGGTCTTTGCTGCAAAGTAAATTGAGTTGGGACCGCTCAAAACTCTCCCAGTTCAGTCGAGCCGTCTTTACATTTACTCTGGCCAGTGAAACCACTGATAGCTGGAGGGCTGATCTGGGTACAGCAGCGGACTGACCTGCGCTCTGGACTGGAGCCATTAACAGCGCTCTCTGCAGACTCATAAACATGGGTTCGTAAGATTTGCTGCTACCCTTTGATCAAAAATTCATTTCAGGTGTCATAACGAGTTATTTTACCATTAATTGGTGTTTTTTCTTCTTCTTTCCAATTACAGCTGATATTCCAGAGTTCAGTAAAATAGCTGGTGAGCTCAAAGAGAAGCCGAAAGATCAAGTCTGTATCACTATTAGCGTGAGCTCACCAGACAGACATCCCAGAATTCAATTATTCACCACAGCCAGGGGACATTTAATCAGACATCCATCAGGCAGAGGTGAGGTAATACACTCTGATTATAATTATGATTGATGACCCTGCGTGATAAAATGTCCTTCACTGAGTGTTTGTTTTCTTCGTTTTGCAAGGCATTACATCACAAGGGGGTGTAGTAGGTTACATATTACATGATGTTAACAGATAACCTGTGGTCTGATGAGAAAGTTTGTTTTATGGCAAGACACTATACTGGCAAGAACCATTTTTAGGTCAATTTTGGACTATTTTGCTTCCATAACTTGACTTCTTTCTAACCTAGTGCTAAGAAAATATCCAAAATACACATTTAGAGTTTATTACACTTTAACTGTTTGTGTCTGTTTAATTACAATACATATGTGACCCTGGAGCACAAAACCAGTCTTCAGTCGCTGGGGTATATTTGTAGCAATAGCCAAAAATACATTGTAAGGGTCAAAATGATTGATTTTTCTTTTATGCCAAAAATCATTAGGATATTAAATAAAAATCGTGTTCCATGAAGATATTTTGTAAATGTCCTACTGATATATATATATATATATATATATATATATATATATATATATATATATATACACAGTATATATATATTAAAACGTAATTTTTGATTAGTAATATGCATTGCTAAGAACTTCATTTGGACGACTTTAAAGATGATTTTCTCAATATTTAGATTTTTTTGCAAAAAGATTCCAGATTTTCAAATAGTTGTATCTCGGCCAAATATCGTCCTATCCTAACAAACCATACATCAATGGAAAGCTTACTTATTCAGCTTTCAGAAAAAAATTGACCCTTATGACTGGTTTTGTGGTCCAGGGTCATATCGTTAAAGGCAGTTTTCTCAAAACTCAAAACTTTTTCTCCTGCACTGTGCTGGAAATCGATGGAAGCTTGTTTCCGTCATATAGGATCAAAATTAAAAAGGTAATTACAACTTCTTTCTCACAATTTAGACTTCTTTCTTGCAATTTCGAATTCTGAATCCGTTTTTTTTTTCCATGGCAGAAAAAAAAAATCTGAATTCAAAAAAGTCAGAATTGCTAGATGTCGGGATTGTGAGAAAGAAAGTTTATATATTGCAGCTTGAACATTTTGTTCCTCAGAAATATGAGTTTATCTCTCACAATTCTGACTTTTGTGGCTGAATTGTGAGAAATAAACTCAGAATTGTGAGATAGAAAGTCAAAAAAGTTTTGTTTTTAGATGTTTGTTTTTTTATTCCATGGCAAAAAAATCAAAAATTTCAGAACTCAAAGAAAAAAAAAGTCAGAATTGTGAGAAAGTAAGTCAGGATTCTGAGCCTATATATCATATTTATATCTGTTTCTAATCTACGGAGTGGTAAAAAGAAATCAACAATATGAAACAAGAATTTTTGAACCTGGCTTGATCTACTGTTCACATCAACTGGGGAAATTATGGTCATATCTATTATTATTTTAGTTTTTTGCCCTATTCAGCTGTACTGTCTTGCCTTTAAAATAAGCCAAATTTAGAGTTTTTAGTAATATGAAATAATAGACAGACCACTGTACACAATATTTCCCCTGAAATCTTCCCTCTCATAATGGTCTTTGGGAGAAGCCCCCCTCAACCCACTTTAATGAGGCAAATCTCTGATATTGGCTGACATTTTAAAATCCTCTTCCTGAACGGCAGTGCCAGCAGTCATCTTTACAAGAGATTTCTGCTGAAGGTTTTTGTAATGATGGAGGGAATTATAACGGCCTTGGTGTCAGTGTGAATAGGAGCCGGTGGCTTAAGAGTAAAACCTCACCTCACAGATGAGCTCGGGTATCCCAAGATGCTTTGGGTCTTGAAGCCCGTTCATTTTACAGGCAGGTTTAGACCAGATGCCCTCCGCTCTACTCTGAGATTTAGGGTGATTAAAGAGGGAGGGATCATGTCATGTATTTGTCATGGTCAACAAAGAGAAAAGCAATAAAGAGCGAGTCTCCATTTTACTCAAACTTTCAACGGGACCTGACTGCGTCACTGTCATTATATAAAAACTTTCAGTTGTGCTTTGTTACCCTTTGTTATACTTTTTTTTTTAAAGCAAGTAAAAGGCCTTTTAGTGTAATTCTAAAAGCATTCACCCTTCAGGTTGTGGTTCACGTGTCTTTTTGCCGTCAAATCTTCATCCAACTTTTTTTTGCCATATAAATAAATACCTAGATTGCACATTGTTGCTCAGTTTGGGCCTCTGAATAAAAGTGAGTTATTTTTCGTCTTAGAGTATGAGCTCAATATTATCGTATGAATATTTAGTAGCTATAGTGAAATATATTGTCTAAATGATCAATAAAATGTCCCATTTAAAAAAAATTAATTATACTGTTTCACATGTCAGTTCTGAACAACAACATTTACAATAAACGTGAATGTAATATAGAGTAACTTTTTTTTTTTAGACGCAATACTGGCAGTTACTTTGTCTATTCCACCAGCGAAAAGTTTTAAACCACATTGTGTCCAGCAATGTGTTTAGTGTTTTGTTCCTGAATGAATCAGTTGAACGAGTCAGATAGCAGTGAATGATTCAATGACTCATTTACAGCTACTTGTCACCAACTACTGGCGCAACGATGTAACTTGCAGAAAATCTTTACCACTAATGCCGACTGACGGGCTGTTTCCGAAATCACATACTGGGTAGATATTTATTTTGAATAAGTACTTGCCTCATGATCGTTAAAAAGTATTTTCTATATAGTATGAATCAGCAGCTCTGCTATGAATGTGTGTAGCATGAATATAATCTATACTACATTTGTCATGTGACCTACCTGCATCAGTTGCGTCGCTTCACTGGCATTCACAAATCCTTTCCGATGGCCTCATGGATTAAAGCATGGAAGCTCGTTTCCACCGCTGAATAAAAAGTGTAATTTGAAATTTTTCTCGCAAATGCACTTTTGCGTATTGCGGTTCTGTTTTTGTTTTTTTTATAACTCAAAATTGCTTTTTGAGGAAACACAGAATTGTTTTTTTTTTTATCACGCAGAATTGTGTGATATAAACTCATAAAACTGCGTGTTATGAAGTCAAAATCGCAAGATATAAACTCGCATTTGTAAGAAAATGGTCTTCTTTCTCCTCAGAATCAGACTTTATAACTCGCAATAACGATATATAAACACGATTATGAGGAAAAAAAGTCAGCAGTTACGAGAAAAAGTCAGAATTGTAAGTTTACTGTATTTCTTGCAATTTTGAGTTTACATCAGCAATTCCAAGAAGTCAGAATTGTAAGTTTACAGTATTTCTCGCAATTTTGAGTTTACATCAGCAATTCCAAGAAGTCAGAATTGTAAGTTTACAGTATTTCTCGCAATTTTGAGTTTACATCAGCAATTCCAAGAAGTCAGAATTGTAAGTTTACAGTATTTCTCGCAATTTTAAGTTTACATCAGCAATTCCAAGAAAAAAGTCAGAATTGTAAGTTTACTGTATTTCTCGCAATTTTGAGTTTACATCAGCAATTCCAAGAAAAAAGTCAGAATTGTAAGTTTACAGTTTTTCTCGCAATTTTGAGTTTACATCAGCAATTCCAAGAAAGAAGTCAGAATTGTGAGATGTAAACTCGCTATTGAGAGAAAACGCTGCAATTACCTTTTTTATTTTATTTTATTCAGTGGTGGAAACAAGCTTCCATATTAAAGTGTCCATGCGATGCATACTTCAGTATCTCAGCAGAAGTAGCAGATCATGCTACTTTTCACCAACTGCTTTATAAATACATTTGGACATACTACACCTTTCCTTTAATAAAATAGGGAAGTATACAGATTTGGATGCTTCCATAATCTGTCTGAACAAACACACTGGGGGAAAAAAATGGTGTAGGATTTACACTGAAACAATTTTCACTCAGAAAGTAAATTTGCTAGTAAATTTCACAAATAATTACAAATTAATGACAAGTAACACATTGAATTAAAGTGAAAGTAGAAAGATTGACAGTTTTTTATTTATTTATTATTATACATTTTTTTTTACAGTGTACATACAAGTGGAGTGATACAAACATCTCAGTGCTGTTGGTAAGTCAAATCCGATTTATATAGACAGATGACTTGTCTATAATGCTGCATGAATAAAGTTGCTTTATTGCCTTTCTTTGAACACAACCCGTAGATGAGCTTGAAAATAAGATGTGCGAAGATCAACAGCACTACACAAATGCATATGACCCACTTATTATTTACGCTACTGTTCATTGCCGTTCACAGTCCTTCCTCATTATTTGCGACATAATCACAACCTTGTTTTGAATGTGATTATGGGCCTCATTGTGTTTGAGAAGTCTGTTTCACTAGAATTGGCCTTAAACAGTGCTCTGGGAAAATCGGAGTATTAATAACAATTATTGGCGTTCTTTAGTTTCTACAGGCACCTTAAGTGTTGGGTATTGACTGTTGTCTATTGATTTCACAGCTTGTCACTTGGGGTTCAACTCCCATTGACTCAGAACACTTCAAACAAGCCCTCATTCACCGACACACATGCATATGTGCAGGAGGATATTATTCTAAATAGCATTGTTGATCTGAAATAAAAAAATTAAAGCATGCACTTGACATGTAAGGAAAACTGATAGTTTGCTGCTGTTTTCTAGTCATCTACTGAAATGGTTTCATTTAATCCTTACTAGTTAAAAAAGCTGACAAATACAAACATGTATCAGTTTTATTGACTGATTTGTGTTTATAGGAAATGCACGATGACAGTGAATAAGGCACAGCATTATTTAATATTTTAAAAGTGCTATTAATTTTGCTGGCTGACTGATATGACATGTCACTTTTCATTGCCTTCAACGGAAAATCCATTAAAATGTTATATATTAGGCTATGAGGCATTATTATATGATTGATTCATGTACAAATACAAACATTACGTTTAACTTTTCCAAATCGCAAACTATGACAGAAGCAGCATTGAAACTTTACCAGCCATTAGAATTCACACTCTCATTCATCTCTGTAAACTAGAATTGTAACTAGGAGGAAAATTCACAGTAGAATGTTCATTAAATATGAAGTATTGTATGTCAGCAAATTTAATTTGAAAGACAAAAATAAATCAGCAGCTGATGTCAGCATATACATGAACATGAGGGGTATCAGATACTTAGTGCAGAGCTATTCAGAAATGAATCAGGTTTCATCAACAGATGAGATCTTATCATTTCTAAGGCGAGTATCTGGATAAACAGTCCAGTTTAGACATGAATTCTCATGCTGGTCCAGGTTTGTTTATGCTCTTTGTTGCTCAAGTGCCGGTGAAGCTGGTTGACCAAGAAAGTCTTGATGGCTGAGGCAGGAAAAACGGCTTAACGCAGTATTTTTTGGCTGGTCAGGCTGGAAGAGACCAGTTGAAGACCAGCTTGGTCAGGCTGAGCTTAGACCAGCAAACCATCTTAGATTGGTTTAAGTTGTATCAGCAAGTGACCCAACTGACCTTACGACAGCAATAACCTAACCGCTGCTGCTGCTGCTTTTCAAGGGTGGGTGTACTTTATATCCGTCAAACAAAATGACATTGTGAGTCAGTGATGTACATGAAAATTATGTACTTGGATGACTTTGGAATAAATTGCCTCAAATCATTGTGCAGAAAAACAGAAAGCACAGGCTTTTGTATCAGGTTATTATGCTGAAATACTAAATATAATGGTAGAAGATGAAAAAAATAGTGAAATTACCAGGGAAAATCTAGCCAGGTGTGAAGAAGTCAGACAGTTGATGTCATAAATATTGACATTAATAAGCAGGAAAATTATGTAATGGACGCTTTCTGCAGATGCAAACAGGACAAATGCATTTTGTGTGTGTTTTTCTCAAAATGTCAATGTTCTAAAGAATGACAAGTGCTATTTATCACTTGTATTATGTTAAAATTCTGGATATAATTATGTTCTGAGTCAACTGATCCTAAATTAATTCAATACAATTAACCCAAAATCACACGCTGAGAAAAAATCAGGTAAAAACAGTAAACCTTTAACATTAATACTTTTCACACATTACAAAAAAGTAAACACGAGAACATGATTTTTAAAACTAACTTTTTAATGAACTCAAAACGTATTTTTAAAACCTCTGTTTTTCACAAAATGTGAATATTATAAACAGTGTTTTAAATATTTGTTCAACATTTTTATGTGTGCTTTTCTGAAGCTCAGACAGTAGAGCATGGCATTAACAACAGAAAGATCAAAATTCACATGCATGAACTACTTGGGGTCTGTGCACCTGCCTTTAACCTTGAAAAATCTGTATTCTACTATTCCTTACCTTTGAGCAAACATAGACGATCATTCAGAAGCTTAGTTGTTCATGCAATCTACAATTCAGTCAGTTTGACAGACAAAAGTCAGAGAATTGATTTGATTGGCTATTTGGGCCGTCAGTCATTTATCTGTCGTAAGGTCAATTATCAGCCATCATTTGATAATCATGTTTTTGTAGAACTCATTGTGTCAGTGATTAAGAAGGGATCCAAGAGACAGTTGGTTTGCTGAAAACCGTTCTATAGCCATTGACGTCGATCCGGACACAGGCACTGACTGGCACAGACTTGCGCTGCAGGTGGTCAGGAAGTGCTTTCTTCTTCCTCTTTCTTCACTGTAAGAACAAACATGCAGTTTTATTTACAGCCACCTCATAAACAAGCTTCAATGGGCTCCTCCAATTAACTAAACAACAGACATATCCATCATAATTACACTCTCGCACATGACATTGGCAGATAAATATTCTATTCCAGCTGCATCTCTCTCTCTCTTTCTTGGCTGGCTTTGGCTTCTTCCTACCTCTGCTTTTGATTTCTGAGCGCACTGAAGGTCTGAACACTGTTGCGTGGAAGATGAAAGGTCAAAGGCTACTGACGAATTCTATGGCACGTTCCCCAGATATAATGAGCACTCTCATTCTTGAACAGTTCATCAAGGTTTTTAGTCGAGCCTTATGCTCTTCGGTGGAAAACAAATCCGGCTTATTAGCCAAATATGTATCTCTTTTTTTGCACCGTCTCTGTGGCTGCATGCAAATTTCATCCTTTATTTAAGGAGAAAATCACCGTTCCTCGTATTCCCCGAACTCTTCACTGTCTGCGTCAGACAGCTTAGCATATACAATGGGCTCATCGGCGACTTCAGCGGCATGGCTAATGCAAGACCTTTTGCGCTGCGTAATTCCGGAAGGATAAACAGGCTCGTGCATGCAAAATTATTCAAACACAGATAATTAACCGGGGAAACAATCAGCTGTATGAATAATAATCCACAGTGGTAGATATTATAACTTTAGAGCATGAGAAGAAGATGGATGTGGGTACCTTGGGCATGAGCTTATCAAATAAGGCTCGGTAAATGTACCCTGAATTAAATGAGTCAATCATTTTAATGTGCAAGAGAAGCCCTGAGGAGAACAAATAAGCAATCACTACATCACGCAGGGCGAGCAAATGAACCTGCTGCACAATTAGGCAGGGTCACATTCGGCGAGGACTGCAAGCACTCCATGTGCTAATGAGCTCTGTGCGTGTCAGGGAAAGAGGGATGGAGGGAGAGAGAGATATAGTTGCCGCCTGAATAAAGAGCCTACAACCACAGCACTTATGGTGGAATAGATAGCGCTTCATTAAGGACACTTTCACACCACAGCTTTTGGTGCCATTTGACGTCAGCGTTCGGTTCATTTTGTTAAAAACGCCATTCAAGTTCTTTTCAAAAGGTGGTCTGGGGTGTACATTATTTGTACTCAGGTACAGTTCACACACAGTTGATAGGAACACAATCAAGTCACGGAAGTGAGGTACTAATGCAAGTGCCGTTTCATGTGTTTAAAGATTTGGAACTGAATTCACTGACAAAAACATGAATAAAAATGGAAGAAAAGTTACGTCTGATGACGCCAACAAACTGGGGTTTGGAATCAAAATAGCTATGTGAAAAGAGACTAGTGGGGGCAGAGGGAATGTCAGATTTGGACCAAGATACTGAACAAAAGTTTGGTCTAAAGTGTATGATTTTGGCAGCATTTGTGATAAACTTCGAGAATTGTAAAAGATTTCTTTCATTGTGAGGCAGTCTTTGATCACTTACGCCCAAAGTATTCTTTATTTTGACATGAATGCTCATCGTGTACGTATAGCCAAACACACAGCCTTTCAGCATGCGCCAACAGTCAGATAACATAACTAAAAAGCCTACAACCACAGAGTTGTGTGTATCTCTAAGCCCCCTCACATTGATAGCGCTTCATTAAGGACACTTTCACACCACGGCTTTTTGTGCCATTTGACATCAAAGTTCAGTTCATTTGGAGTTCTCATCAAAAGGTGGTCTGGGGTAGGGCTGCACGATAAATCGAAATGGAATGGAGATCGCGATTCGACAGAAGCTGCGATTGTCATGCGTATCTTTCAGTGAAGCACGGTTCTGTGATCAGCAGTAAATCTCCATCCAAAGGCCAGAGGGCGCTCTCACGCTGAAACTCCAAATACACCTCGCAGAAGAAACCCAAAAAATGCCTATAGCTGCAGCTGAATAAACAGAAGATTCAACTACTTTCATTGATTCAACGTGACAATTAAACACACGACTACGGCAATATACAGTTTATCAGAGTTCTTATTAAAATAATGCGATTTTTTTGCGCAACTTGTCAGTGAACTACGGCTCTGTGTAGTAAATTCTGCGCCATCTGAAAGCACGTGATGATGATTTCCTGCTGATTACAGAACCGGCTTTTTTAACAAAATGCACATGACAATCGCATTTGATTCATCATGCAGCCCTAGTCTGGGGTGCAAATTATTTGAACTCAGGTACGGTTCACATTGGGTAGGAACCCATACGCAAATGTAATATACAGTATGCACACATATTAAATTCCAGTATATAAAATATATTGTCATATGAAATAAAAATATATATGAAACATATTAGAAATTTTAACAATATATATATATATATATATATATATATATATATAT
>NW_015505641.1:1292673-1293939 GCF_001515645.1 Sinocyclocheilus grahami | reverse complement strand
TATATATATATAACCTCAGTATATATACCTCAGTGGCGCATATATATATATATATATCTCAATTTTGGAATGAGCAAAAGGAACGAACAGTCCTTAAAATCCCTGTTTCACTAAACCATGAGACTCCTGGGACTCGGGGGGTGTTTACATGGCACCGCTTTAAAAACAGAAAACTTTTTGGCCATTCTTTTACATGACAATGGCATTTTTGGGGGCTTGAAAACGCATTTCAAAGTGCACGTTTTTGAAAACAATTCTATTATCATCTCCCGTGTAAACTACGAAAACGTGAATTCGTGAAAATGGTGACGTCATGCGCATGTGCATTACACATTCAAACTATAAGAATGCATATGTGCACAGGCGCGTAGTGTTACTTTACAAGGTGAAAACCTGTCCGTTTTTAGTACAATTGTTATCGTGCAAACGTACCCTCAGATTTTTCTTTTCTATCATAGAAAGTACCATTTCAATTTTGTATGTCAATGAGGATGTTATGATGCGATTGATCTCCAGTAAACACGGTCAATTATGACCAAACTATGTCTGACATAAAATAAATAAATAAATAACGCCTGCATAGGATTTTAACCAAGATATTACCCAGGTCACATTGTACAATGTGACAAGCAACAATCATAAGAGACAAAAACAAAACATCTTAAATATGAAAACAGCCTAAAAGTCAGACTGATATTAAAATAAAGAGTGCGAGATGACGTGCAGAAGATGGACATGATGCCGGATGAGCTGTGGGCAAAAGGCTGACAGACAGCTGGTAATAAGCGCAGTTAGCAGCAGACAAGACACTCAGGTACAGCAGCCTCACCACAAGCCAACCGAACAGGCCCCATGGCGCAGGCTTTCAAAGCAAAGTCAAAATTATTAAGTATTCAATCATATAAAAGGGAGAGGAAGGCGTGAAAGGTTGCGGACCAAAGCACTTTTGCTCCAGTGCATTAAGAGGCTATGCAGCCGCTCCAAGTCTGCGTGAAAAGAAATAGATTGCCTCCCCAGAAGGAGGCAGCTTCCCTGTAACCCCCTCCTTTTTTCTCTTTAATAACTGCAATCTGCTGTGAAAATCTAATCCCAAGTACCATTTACGCTGCACCCAGATAACTTCTGCTTGAAAAGGCATACAATATGAATATTTCATTCCCTGATATCCAAATAAACACGGCAGGCTTTCCATCAATCAGGGGGCATTGCAAGAATTGAATTGGAAATTACTAATGAATAGCAAGGTTTGGGGGGGGGGGGGGGGGG
>NW_015505641.1:1291701-1292663 GCF_001515645.1 Sinocyclocheilus grahami | reverse complement strand
GGGGGGAGCATGTCTTGTAAAAGCATCTCTTTTATTTCTCTTCCAAAATGTACACATTAGTAAATATATATATATATATATATATATCTCAGAGTGCAGTGATAAACATCCCTCCCGATGATCTTGATCAAGGGCTGTCATTAAACGCAACCATATATGCCCTCCTGCGTAGCAGTATAACCACAACCATCGATTTCTGATGGAACGACTGAGGCTATTATAAGTTATTTATCACAACAAATCAAGCAGTCAAACTGTTCTGTATTCACTAAAAGCTGAATCTACTCATCCAAAGGATCAAGCCCCTTCTTCTTGGAAGAGTCCATCCATCCATCCATCCATCCCCCCAAAAAATAAAAATCTACATAGAAATATAACAACCAACTAATAAAAATGAAAACAAGCACAAAACAAAATTTTAATGAAAACTAAATATTCTTTGTATCAGTGTCATGTGGTGTGACCATCAAGTAAAAATTCAGACATTTAAAAAAAAAATGAATACACACAAATGTATCTTAATTATTAGCCGGGTTTCCATCCAAAGTTGTGAATTTAACTTATGCGCAAAACTGGAATATCGCAAAAAAAATTTGCGAACAAGCATCGCTTCCATCCAACAAGTCAAAGAGAACAAAATGGTCACTTCCTGATAAACTGGCACTATAAATCACTAAGAAAAGTGATATAAGTCATATATAATAAATTACTTGCGCCTCAGAACGAGCAGACGAAACGCAATGAATGCGGTAATTGCTTTCGGAGGTGGATGCTGCTGTTTGGGAACACAGTCATGTAAGACATTTCTGGGAGGCAATTATACAGAAATACTTTGATGACAGACTTTGCTCGAGCATTTCCGAATGACCAAAACAACATTTCAGATGCTGTGAATGAGATCGGTCCGCTGGTTATTCAGGTTATGCAGTACCATAGCGCAAAGTCACATTACTTTTTTTTTT
>NW_015505641.1:1280157-1291044 GCF_001515645.1 Sinocyclocheilus grahami | reverse complement strand
GAGGGGGGGGGGGGGGGGGGGGGAGCATGTCTTGTAAAAGCATCTCTTTTATTTCTCTTCCAAAATGTACACATTAGTAAATATATATATATATATATATATATCTCAGAGTGCAGTGATAAACATCCCTCCCGATGATCTTGATCAAGGGCTGTCATTAAACGCAACCATATATGCCCTCCTGCGTAGCAGTATAACCACAACCATCGATTTCTGATGGAACGACTGAGGCTATTATAAGTTATTTATCACAACAAATCAAGCAGTCATACTGTTCTGTATTCACTAAAAGCTGAATCTACTCATCCAAAGGATCAAGCCCCTTCTTCTTGGAAGAGTCCATCCATCCATCCATCCATCCCCCCAAAAAATAAAAATCTACATAGAAATATAACAACCAACTAATAAAAATGAAAACAAGCACAAAACAAAATTTTAATGAAAACTAAATATTCTTTGTATCAGTGTCATGTGGTGTGACCATCAAGTAAAAATTCAGACATTTAAAAAAAAAATGAATACACACAAATGTATCTTAATTATTAGCCGGGTTTCCATCCAAAGTTGTGAATTTAACTTATGCGCAAAACTGGAATATCGCAAAAAAAATTTGCGAACAAGCATCGCTTCCATCCAACAAGTCAAAGAGAACAAAATGGTCACTTCCTGATAAACTGGCACTATAAATCACTAAGAAAAGTGATATAAGTCATATATAATAAATTACTTGCGCCTCAGAACGAGCAGACGAAACGCAATGAATGCGGTAATTGCTTTCGGAGGTGGATGCTGCTGTTTGGGAACACAGTCATGTAAGACATTTCTGGGAGGCAATTATACAGAAATACTTTGATGACAGACTTTGCTCGAGCATTTCCGAATGACCAAAACAACATTTCAGATGCTGTGAATGAGATCGGTCCGCTGGTTATTCAGGTTATGCAGTACCATAGCGCAAAGTCACATTACTTTTTTTTTTACACATTTTCATCTCTCATTATTCGCATGAACCCTTTTTCGCACAAGTCAAAAACCACCTCAAGCGAGCGTAAAAACTTTTTTTGTGAATTAAGGCATTTTTCAGCGTTTCCATCTCTCGATTCTGATGCGATACTTCAAAATGCGCATAAAAGCAGGGTGATGGAAACCCAGCTATTGTTTTCATAAAAAAGTTTACATTATTTCATAAATAAAAAAAATCATGAGGGTCTGCAGGTGTCTTCTCTATAATTTTTTTTCTCTCCATGTTAGTTGGACCACATGTCTTTGAATAGGTGACAAACTTTTTTTTTTTTTTTAAATATTAATATTAGCAGTATAGTATTTAAATAGCAATATATTCCAAGCCTTCAGTAGCCATATGATAACAGACTAAATGAAGTCATTATTCTTTGACCATCATCATGCTCATGTCCACCAAAGGACTACAAAAGTTCGACATACTACAAAAATGGTGTGTTGGTGCCATTTCAAACTATTGCATATATTGCAGCAGGTTCTCAAGTCTCTCATGACCAAATGTCACTGACATCAAACCTGACGAAGAACATTTTAATGGCAACATCTGGTGTGAGAGTTACAGCAGAGAAAAATAGCAGTGAATAATAAAAATTCACCTGTGTTCCAAGAAATAAACAAATTCATAGAGGTTTGGAAGAATATGAGGGTTAGTAAATGATGACAGAATTGTCAATTTTGGGTGAATTGTTTCTTAAAAATGCACTATGCATTATTAGTCAAGACACTTTCTGGGATAACGATACCAAATGCTTCATTGGCTTTTCGACTTTTCTTTGAATAAACTTTCTGAAGTAGCATAACTGTGTAAAGTTAGACCCTGAGCAGGTCTCTCACTCTCTTGCTCCTTCTCCATCATCAATAATGGAATAAGGTGGCATGTGGAGCAGGTCCCGGACCTTCAGAACAAAAAGGGAAGATAATGGATTCAACCCTGCAGGACGGACTCATCAGCACGGTTCAGATTGGGTTCAGACCGGCAGCTCCAGCCCTGGGCCTCTACTATGCCAAAAGTTCTCCAATCATCTCTAAACTTCTCCTTTCCAATTTCACAAGTGTGAATCAGATCATACCCCATTACAGAGAATAAGCCTGTACCTACA
Source organism: Sinocyclocheilus grahami (assembly GCF_001515645.1). Classification (NCBI taxonomy): domain Eukaryota; kingdom Metazoa; phylum Chordata; class Actinopteri; order Cypriniformes; family Cyprinidae; genus Sinocyclocheilus; species Sinocyclocheilus grahami. Next base: position 1,288,924 of record NW_015505641.1, on the reverse strand, counting down.
GAGCGGGATCATTGCGCGGCAAGAGGACAGACTGAGGTGGCTAATGGTGACACGGTTATAGGACACCTTTTCTCTGCATCTGAGAGAAATACCAACCTAATCACAACAAAGACGGTCTCGCTGATGTTATGCATGGGTATGGGATAACAGAGAATAGAGGAAGAGAGAAAAAATAATAAGACAGGGAGAGGTGTAATAGGAAATGGCCAGCATTGGGTCATTCGGGAATTATAAGAAGAGAAGAAGAAAGATCAAACTGGACAAAACCTGCATTTAAGACCTGTTCACAAGGAAGACTGAGGCTACGGCCTGTTTGCCAAAGAGGTGAATGTTAATATTCACTCAGTGATGACTAACTTGTGAGGCGAGCGCTGCGGTTATCATGAAATACAGGTGATTATTACAAATAAGGTAAGAATATTATCAAAATATATTACAAAGAATACAAAAATGCAGGGAAATACAAATTCTACAGGGTAGCTGTACTCAATCTATCATATACTTAAACTGCAAGGATTTGAAACAGCATTTTGTAATTTAGATGTGCTACTAAAAGTATAATTATTATGCATGCAGCTCATTGGAAAGCTACATGGATTATTTGAACTTTCATATTCATCAGACACAGCAGGACAATGTAAAAATGCAAAAATGTGACTTAAATGGTGACCAGTAATAGGATCGAACAATCTAAAATATATTTCATGAATTCGCCTGCCCATCCAGTCCTGATGGCTAATTGTAAATGAACTTGGCTTGCTGTCCTCGACGGAAATATATTATTTAATATATATTAGGGATGGGTCACGATTTTCGAATATTCGATTAGTTGATTTAATTATAGAATATCTAAAAGGTTGTGCTATTATTGTCTTAAAACATTTCCCCATGTCTTCCGTGCTGAGGCAGTGGTGACGCGTTCATGTGGCGCTGCCAATTAGGGTTGCCAGGTTTTCACAAGAAAACCCGCCCAATTGCGACTCAAAACTAGCCCAATGGCGTTTCGAGGGGGTCCCCAGTTAAAAATCACATTCCGGGGGGTAAAATACATGTTTTTTGGCGGGGTTCCCCTGCTAAAATTCGCACTCCAGAGGATAAATATCATGTTATTGGAGTCGCTTCAACCCGCGGACATGAAAAACAACCCGCAGCAACAGTGTTAAAGTAGACTTGGCAACACTGCTGCCAATGGACATTTTTCACATTTCGGGGTTTCTCAGCAGCGGAAGTCGTCATAGTTGGGTTAACTTGAAGAGCAGTGAATGGGAGAGTACCACAAATATATTTTTTGAATTCCCATTTGCTCAAATAGCAAAAGAAAAACTCCACGATAGTGTCTTCATGACTTTCAATAAAAGGAAAGAAATTGAGAGAGACTAATAACGGCAGTCAGAAGAGGGAACGTTGTCAAATTTACCATCCCTCCCATAGACGCTGGATTAGAAACACCCTCGTATTAGCGTTAACTGTTTTTTTGTATAATTTGATGCAAAGGTGATATAATACATAGAATAGTGTTATAAATGTACATACATTTTTTTAAAAATACAAATATGAAAAACTTTCGAGGATTTACGATGCTGATGACCGTTAAACGCGTCATCACAGTCTTGTGAAATGGGTCCATAACGCACCTAAAAGCTGTCAAAGACAACAGAAGAACACACTCAGTAGCACACTGTAGACTTGCGTGGCATAAAAAAAAAGACTTGCGTAGCATATAATGGTTACAGTAACTTGGGACGATGTCAAAGAAGAGTGCTGTGCGGAACACAAACACTCTCGACTGGGTTAGAGGTGTGTCTGAATCCGTGAAAGGCGCGGAAAACAAATAACGCCCTCTACAAACCCACTAAAGGGACATGGTTAGCCGCTTGCTAGCCATAGCCTGTTACATTACAGTACATAACGTTTCACTTACCACATAAACAGAGTAAGGAGAGGTGACTGATAGGAAGATGGTGAATGATTTGCAGATCCTGAGCACCACTGACAAACACCTAATCTTGTAAAATGTGTAGTAAGTACTGCCGAGTGCTGCTCCGTATGTGATCGCGAATCTTGAAAGTGAAAGTAAAAAACAAGCGAGCGTTTATAAGCGATTTCAATGCCCAGCATATTAATAACGGCTCCCTGATGCCCGCAGTTTATATACAGTGTAATTACCCAACGATATAATTGTGACGAAATGGAAATGTCCTAGCCTTATGAGCAGTTGATTTATGCTAATCGACAGACTGTTATGTTAATAAGTGCCGTAATTCGGTTATGTTTATTATATTAATACGTTTCAGCACGTTATGATCATTATATGGCTTGAGTTAAGGTAGCCTATCTTCTGAATTAAACAGTTTATCATACATATTGAAAGCGTGAATCCCGTCTCTCTCCATCTCTCTCTGTTTATGGGTGTTTGTGCGTGCTTGCGGGGGAGGGGTGCGATTTTCGAATAATAATCAAATAATACCCAGCGATTTTCGAATATTATTTTTGCTTGGAATGCCCATCCCTAATATATATTAGGGGTAATATTTTTGAATGCTTTAGAATGTCTCTTGTGCTCATCAAGGCTGCATTTATTTGATCAAAAATACAGTAAAAATAGTAATATTCTGAAAATGTAATTTCTTCCTCTGACGCAAAGCTGAATTTTCAGCATCATTACTCCAGTCTTCAGTGTCACATGATACTTCAGAAATCACTCTACTATGATGATTTGCTGCTCAAGAAACATTTCTGACTATTATCAGTGTTGAAAACAGTTGTGCTGCTAAATATATTTTTTTGTGTGGAAAACATGATACATGTTTTTCGGGATTCTTTGATGAATGGAGTGTGTTAGAGGCTTTGCGCTGGAGTGTGTGTTACCTTCAGTCGCTCTGCTTCCATTCTCTCTTTATCCAGCTGCTTTCAGCCTCCTGATTTCCCCCTGTAAACCCTTCACATTCTCCTGAAGGTGACTGCATGAAGACAGGACAAACATTACAGCCTAATCCCATTTCACATGAGTGTACCCTCTCACCGTATCTTCGCATGCACATTCCCTGCTACTTGGACCTAAAATCCATGTTTGTACACACTCCAACTGAGAGGAGCGGAAACAGCTTTGGACAGGGTGAGCGGGGCTTACTCTCTCTCAGCTGTCAGGTGGATGATCTTCCTGCTCTGGTCTTTGATCTTGAGTGCCAGCTTCTCATTAGTGTGCCTGGAGTGGAGCAGGGGCAGAGATAATGGGCTGCAGTGAGGAAGCTGCGAGCTGCTGTCACAATGAACCATGATGCTGAATGATAATGATACAGCCATTATAACACTGCCTCTCTCTGGATGCAGAAGTTCTGATGCACCACAGACACTTTCTAGACTTTGTAAATCTATATACTGTTTCCAACAGGAACCATGCACTGCAACATGCGATACAATTTACGACATGCAATGCAGTAAAAAGTCATATTTGATGTTATGTAAGGGAAAACACCTGACAGATGGTCATTATTGCAAAATAAACACCAAAAGGGTGATTAGGGAGAAAAAAAAGCGTAGAAAGCGTTTTCACTCAGAAATTGTTAGTAAATTTCATAATTAATGACAAAGAACTGAATTAAACACATTTAATTAAATGTGAAATTTGGTAGTAGAAAGACTGAAATAGCATTCTCTTGTTTTATTAAAATATATACAAAATATAATTTAAAACAACATAAACACATAAATAGGTATGAAGTATTGAACTGAGTTGAAATTATATTATGTGAGATGGAATGATACAAAACACATTAAAGTAGCACAGCTACACTACAGAAATTATTTTTAACTTGTAAATAAAGATTTTTGGAGTTTGTTTTTACAAAAAATACTCCTTTATTCTTTCTACTTCAAAATTTCAGGTTTAATTCAATGTGTAACTTGCAATTTCTTTGTAATTATTTGTTAAATTTACTAGCAATATTTGAGATAAAATCGTTTCAAAGTAAATTAATTAGCTGCCTGGGATCAGTGTTACTATTACTATTACTGTTACTATTATAGCATTTATAAATATTTCCAATTCACGTTGATTTTATATTATATATTTTTAATTTTCATTTGAATTTTAGTCATTTTATGTGATTCTGTGAATATTTCTATTAAGATTTCTATTTATTTTCAATTTTAGTAATTGTATACCTTCAACATAAACATATTTATTTCCAGTGGCCAAGGCAACATTTCTAATTTTCATATCTTTATTTTTTTTATGTAATGTGTACTTTTCATCTAGTATTTAGATTTAATTTCAGCTTTATTTCAATGAACAAAAATGACTTTTAATAGTTGTAGTTAACAATAATGACGCTGCCTTGGATGATCAATTACACAATTTAGTTGTAATTATGCAAAATAATTTTCTCTAGAATGCAGTGATCGACCAATCAGAATCAAGCATTCCAACAGCTCTTTTTACACTTACAAAAAAGTACCGTGGCAATATAATACCATGATTACATGATTACATGTCCAAAAGCGTTGAATGTTGTATGTTGTTGAATGCATTTGAGACTTTAGTCTTTGCAACTTCAGGGATCTTATCTATGCACAATCAGCTTGTAACACTCCAAAGAGAGAGGAAAACTTGAAATCGCATCATATGACCCCTTTAAAATGCAATAATATTTCACAATATTACTGTTTTTTCTGTATTTTGATCAGATAAATGCAGCCTTGATGAACTTAAGAAATATAAGAAGAACATAAGAGATCATACTGATCCCAAACTTTTGAACGGCAGTGTATATACATAGTTTGGGGTGTACAATATGCTAAAAATATTCCTCTGCAAGCAGAGGACGCAAAATACAAGTGCTGACTTAATCTTTACCTGCGTTAAACTTTCTCTCCCTGAACAAATCACTATTACACTCTTATGATGTTGCAAATCTATAGCAGCTCATGCCATTTTGGCTCATATGAGATCTCAGGTTTTCAGCATAGGAGAATTCAGCTTGAAATTCAAAGGTAGACTAGTTTCATGGCTAGAAATGCTGTCAGTGTGTAAGATGGTGGAGTGCGGTGACCTTTACCCAGAGCGCACACACTGCAGAGGAGAGCCAATAAAAGGCGGTGAAGAAAAGGAGAAAGACAATTAAAATGCTGCGTGTGTGTGAGCGGGTTATGAGGTAGTCTCAGACACCTGTGCAGCTTTATATCCAACTCTAATCCCTCTGTGATCCCACACACACACTCAAATGAGATTCTCGACTCATCAGTTTCTTCCATTCACACCTGATTTACAGACGGGGGCCGGAGTATATTTGAAAACCCACACACACACACACACACACACACACACACGCCCATTGTAATCATAGCACCTCACACACATATACTCCATATGAATACACAACCTTATGCAACCATAATTATGTGCCAGGCAGACAAACACGCACACAGAAATGATAGCCGCCTTTATTCTCGCTTCCCTGCAAACCACGTTCCACACGACTGGCGAGAATCATTACTGGCCTTCCTCTGATATGGCTGCAGCACCAACAGCAATTATTTTTAAAAGCCCGAGCTGAAAACAAACAACCGATGCACAACACACGCGCATAATCATTATTTCTGCAGTCCAACCGGAGTGTGTGCGTATGTATGTATACATTAGGCCCTGGACAGTGGAGACACTTTATTTTTTTATTTTTCAGTTTTATTGTTATTCTGTGGAGTTTGCTGACCATAAAATGACGAGGATGGTTATCCAAAACCAATTAGAGTTACCCTACAACACTGACAGCACTTAAAGAATGAGAGTGAGTGGTTTAAATTACTACACTGGCCCTACTGTCTGCATGAGCACTGCAGTTCTGCACATATTTCAGGAACTCCAAGAAAAAGTGTTACGGAGGGGTTTGCCAAAGTCAGAGAACTCCCTTCCTTATGGACATCACTGTTGGTTCTGGAACATTCCTATCAACCGATCAGATTTTAGGATTAAGTTCGGGTTTGTGGCTTCAGTAACATTATTATTAGTCAACCATTTGAGGTAATTAAAGGGACTGCTCACCCAAAACTGAAAATTCTGTAATTATTTACTCACCCTCATATTGCTCCAAACACATTAGAATTTGGTTAATCTTCGAAACAGAAATTAAGGTATTTTTTAATGAAACTTGAGAGATTCCTGTCCCTCCCTCGAAAGTCCAAGCAACCAAAACTTTTAAGCTTTAAAAAGTTCATAAAGACATTGTAAAAGCAATCCATATGAAGCGGTTTAATCAGTCTTCTGAAAAGATCACTTTATATGATAAACAGAGTAGGCTTTTATATTACATTATTTACAATTTCGCCTTTTATTTACATTAAAACAGAAAAAAAGATTTTGCTGAAAAAGCATGAAAAATAATGAAAAAAATATATATAAATAATAATAAAAAAAATTCAGATGACCTAATTGTGCGTCTAATTGCATTTAAAAACAATAACATGTAAATTTCCTTTTTACTTATTGAATTAAAAAATTAAATATCCATCCATTTGAAAAGTATAATGCATTTTACTTTTAATGAAATGCATAAACAAATACTAGCATGGGAAACAGAAAAATGTAAATTACATTCATTTTATTCATTTAGCACCAAATGCTGCACATATGGTTACGAAAATGTCAGTTAAGATACAGGAGTATGTTGTTACTTTACAGGGATTTTGCATATTCTATTTCTTACTGAATTAAGACCATACACATACATCTACAAAGCTGCAGTTATTCTAGTGGCTGATGTTCCCAAATACTTAAATACTATAGTATTTGACTACCGATGCCAAGATCGTGGGTTCGATTACCCTGGGAATGCATGAACTAATAACAAAAGTATACCTTCAATGCAGTGTAAGTTGCTTTGGATAAAATCGTCTCGACTGTTGCATAAATGTACATGTTTTGTCAACAAATATAGACTGAACAATGAATCCCAATATGCATATGCATCAGTCCTACCTCCTCCTGAGAGCACCTGCTCTCACTGTGCGCTCTCTGTAGATCTGCGCTCATCTGTCTGACTCTCTCCTCCTGAGTCTCCCTCTCCTCTGTCAGCTGGATCAGGCACTGCTGCAGACGGGCCTGCTCACTCCTCTGGGCCGTCCCCTCTCGACTGTACTCAGCCAGCTAGAACACACAGCGATATCTGTCTCCAGTGTGTTAGGCATGGTTCACAATGTGTCTGTGTGTTAGTGGAAGTGAGCATACCAGCTCCATGTACTCTTTATGAGAGGCCTGTGCTGTGCTGAGCTCCAGTCTCAGCTCTCTCCCTCTCTGATCGGCCTTGGCTGCCTCTTGTACCCCCTGCCGCCACCTCTCCCGCTCCTGCTCCAGCACCAGCTTCAGCCTGGACACTGTTGCCTGCAGAGTGCTCATCTGAGAAAAGAGCAGCAAGAAATGCAACATTTAATTTACACTACTGTTCAAAGATTGGGGTCAGTAAGATTTATAGATTTATTTATTTTTGAAAGAAATGTATACTTTTATTTAACAAGCATGCATTAAAAAGCTTTCACATTGTCACCAAAAATAAAAATGATAAAAAATAAATAAATACTGTTCTTATGAACTTTCTATTTATCAAAGATTCCTGAAAAAATCTATCATGGTTTCCATAAAAAATATTAAGCAGCACAACTGTTTTTAACATGGATGATAATAAAAAATGTTCAGAGGAAGAAAATTTCGATTTTATTTGATGTTTTCTGTTTTCATTTGAATTTTAGTTCAAGTTTTAACTTTGTGTTTTTGTATTTTTTAAATGTCTATATAGTTTTTTAAATTAAGTTTTAGTTTTTAGTTTCAGTTTATTTAGTTTTAAATTGAAATAAAACTTAATGAATCTTAAAAAAAATGAGAAATGTTGACTTGATAACTAGCTGAAATCCCAAAAATACACATTTTTTATATTTTATTTTATTTCAGTTGTTTATTTTTATTCAAAGAATGTATTTTTTTTTATTATGGTTTTAGTTTTAGTTAATGATAATAACCCTGTTTCTAAAGGATCATGTGACAATGAAGACTGGATTAATGACTGCTGAAAATTCAGCATGGTCATCACAGGAATAAATTCAATTAAAAAATGTATTACAACAGAAAACGATTATTTTAAATAGTTATATTATTTTACATTATTTCTGTTTTAACTGTATTTTTGTTTACATAAACGCAGCCGTAGTGAGCATAAGAGACTTTTAAAAACATTGTTTCTTTTAAAAACATTAAAAAAAAAAATCTTACTGGCCCTCAACTTTTGAACAGTAGTGGACACCACCATAAAATATTACATTTTCTTACTACTCCTTTAAAACCATACTGGTTAACCAGTTCAAGTAGCATAGTACAATATAGTTAAACAACTGCAGGTCCCCGCCAGCTGATACAAGGTGCTCTGTCCAGGTTAACCAATATGGCCAACTTTGTTCCTAGTGACTCATAGTCCAATGATTAATCACTCAAACTTGTTTGTACCAGCTAATGACTAGGTTTGGATGGGTTATAGGACCTGGAGCTTAGGCTGGATAATTAATATATGGTGTTCCCATAATACCTCTTGGTAGTGTTTCTGCACTTGCTCATCTCTGGTCTCCAGTTCTCTCCTGCACAGCTGCAGCTGAGTCTGGCTGTTCACCTCTTCTTCCTGCAGTCTGCGGATGGTGAGCTGCAGCTCAGAAACATGCTCCTGATGTGTGTTTAGAAGCTTCTCCTGTTCACACATCTACAGCACACACACACACACACACACACACA